>NC_053439.1:6521490-6710924 GCF_007990345.1 Gossypium hirsutum | reverse complement strand
GTCGACGATATGATTGCTAAAATCTCGAGGATATGTCGCTGGACAGCTTAATCCAGCAAATGTACATTCGGGGCTACTCGGGAAAGTTGCTAGGCTTCATTGTCAGTGAAAGAGGTATCGAAGTTGATCCAGATAAAATAAAGCCATCCAAGAATTACCACCTCCGGCACGCAAAGGAAGTAGAGGATTTTTAGGGAGATTAAATTACATCGCCCGATTTATCGCTCAACTTACCAACCAATGCGACCCAATCTTTCGGCTTCTTCGAAACATAACCCGGGAGAATGGAACGAGGAATGCCAAGTGACCTTTGATAGATAAAACAATATTTGTCCAGTCCTTCAGTGCTAGTACCGCCAACTCCGGGAAGACCATTAATTTTGTATCTGACAGTGTTCGAAAGTTCAATGGGTTGCGTACTGGGACAACATGACGAGTCAGGAAAGAAAGAAATGCGATCTACTACCTCAGCAAGTTCACTGAATGAGCAAATATTCGTCCGTTGAATATTGTTGCGCTCTGGTTGGTAGCCGGAGACTCAGACATTATGTTGTATCACACGACATGGCTAATTCAAAGTTGGACCCAATAAATACATGATGGAATCGCCGGCACTATCAGGAATGGCACGATGCAGCTCTCCTTCGGAATATGACATGCTATGTAAGTCAGAAGTCAATAAAGGGAGCGCAATAGCTGACTTCTTAGCAACTCGAACGACAGAGGAATATGAGCCTTTAAGATTCGATTTCCCAGACGAAGACTTAATGTGCATCACAGAAATAGAATCCGAGTCATCAAAGAGAAGTCATGGAAGATGTGCTTTGATGGTGCGTCAAATGCTTTAGGGCATGGAATTGGAGCAATCCTAGTATCACCAGACGGGAATCATTATCCGTTCACTGCAAGACTGAACTTCTTCTGTACCAATAATATCGCAAAATATGAGGCCTGTATCATGGGGCTTCGTGCAGCTATCGAACGAAACATCGAGATCTTGGAGGTGTACGGGGACTCAGCCCTAGTGATTTACCAAATCCGTGGAGAATGGGAAGTGAGGGACTCAAAATTGATTAAGTACAGCGATTTAGTGGCTGGATTGACCAAGGAATTCAAAGAAATAACTTTTCATTACTTCCACGAGAAGAGAACCAACTGGCTGATGCCCTAGCCACTTTGGCTTCAATGTTCAAAGCAAGTAGAGAAGCAGAAATAATGCCCCTCAAAATGAGCATATACGAGGTCCCTGCACACTGTTGTAGCATTGAGAAAGAAGTAGACGGACGACCTTGGTTCCATGATATCTTAGAATATATCAAGAATCAAAGGTATCCCGAACAAGCGAATGAGAACGATAAAGAACAATTAGAAGAATGGCAGCGGGATTTGTTCTTGATGGGGATATCCTGTATAAAAGAGGAAAGGATCAGATGCTTTTGAGATGTGTGGATGATGTTGAAACCAGAAAAATACTTGAAGAGGTCCATGAGGGAATTTGCGGAACGCATGCCAATGGTTTCAATATGGCCAGAAAGATCATGAGACTCGGTTATTATTGGCTGACAATGGAAAGTGACTGCATCAATGTTGCCAGAAAATGCCACAAATGTCAAATCTACGGCGATAAAATTCATGTAGCCCCTTCACCCCTTCATGTTATGACTTCTCCGTGGCCTTTTTCTATGTGGGGCATGGATGTCATAGGGCCAATTTCTCCAAAAGCTTCAAATGGACATCGATTCATTTTTGTGGTTATCGATTACTTCACAAAATGGATTGAAGCCGCTTCGTTTGCCAATATGACGAAAACTGCAGTGTGCAAGTTTTTGAAAAAGGAAATCATTTGCCGTTATGGTTTGCCTGAAAGAATCATCTCAGATAATGCCACGAATCTGAACAATAAGATGATGAAAGAAGTGTGCGAGCAGTTCCAAATAAAGCATCATAATTCCTCGCCCTATCGCCCAAAGATGAACGGGGCTGTTGAAGCAGCTAACAAGAACATTAAGAGGATCATTGGGAAAATGACTGAGACATATAAAGATTGGCACGCGAAACTTCCATTTGCTTTGTTTGCATATCGCACATCTGTGCGAACATCTACGGGAGCAACTCCTTTCTCTCTAGTCTATGGAATGGAAGCTGTGCTACCTATCGAGGTTGAGATCCCCTCTCTGCGAGTATTGATGGAAACAAAGTTAGAAGAAGCAGAATGGGTTCGAGCTCGATATGATCAGTTGAACCTCATTGAAGAAAAACGTCTAAGGGCAATTTGTCATGGGCAAATGTACCAAAAGAGAATGATCGCAGCCCATGACAAGAAGGTACGACCAAGAGAGTTCCATGAAGGAGAACTCGTTCTAAGAAAGATTCTCCCAATACAAAAAGACCTACGAGGAAAATGGGCACCAAATTGGGAAGGACCATACGTTGTAAAAAAGGCATTCTCAGGAGGAGCTTTAATCCTTACCGAGATGGATGGGAAGGAGTTACCGATCCGGTGAATTCAGATGTGGTGAAGAAATATTATGCTTAAGATGAAAACCCGAAATGGGCATCTAAAAAAAAAAAAGGGATCAGGGCGAAAACCCGAAAAGGGCGTCTTGATTAATACAAAAGATTAGGATGAAAACCCGAGAGGGCGTCTAATGAAACAAACCTGGCGGTCGAACGGTAGGTCAAGTAGTGAGACTACAGTATTTGAAGCACTTCTGAAAGCTCAAAATTTTCTACGCAAGAAGCCATGCTCGAAAAGATTATTGATTGAGGAACGTGGAAGAGTTCATGTGTTGAATATCTAGAGCATTTGTATCCGTTGTATACGACCTTTTCTTTCTTTTTGACATTTTTACTCTCATTGGTTAACTTTCTTTGTTTGCCACATTTGAAATAAAGGAATATGAGATATCCTTTTTGTCCCTACCTGACCATTCTCATGTATCTCATTATGTGTTATTTAATGATAAATAGTGAAATGGCATGCTCTAAACAAAGAAATGTCAAGCATTACCCGGATAAGAATTTGATAAGTGCAAGATCTTCAAAGCAAGAACAAAGTTTAACCAAGGGCAAAAGGGTGATATCTGAGAAACGTCGATTACTCGTAAAGCTCGAAGACAGGTATGAGGCCTGAAGAGAAGGTCGAGAATCAAAGCAATGAACGCAGATCCTCAACAATCGTGGCTAAATGGACATACGACAAACATGCTTAAGGAGCACCACATAATCATGTAGGCATAAAAGCATTTAAGACAAACATGTGCATATAATGATACATGGCATATACAGGTACTCCAACAGAGCAAGAAATCTTGAATGAGAGTCGCACTGAATCAAAGGAAAAGATACCTGAGTTCTACCAAAAGACTGGTTTTGGGTATTTTAATGTTTAATGTTCATGCTTTCCAAAGAAAATCAACTCATATCACGAGAGGTGAGTTGAGCCTTTTAATTTCTGTTTTTCAAAAATCAACTCATATTGCGAGAAGTGAGTTGAGCCTAGGGGCACGCCAAGGTATTTTTAGTTTATGTTTTAAATTGACTCATATTGCGAGAGGTGAGTTAAGCCTTTTAATTTATGTTTTTCAAAATCAACTCATATTGCTAGAGGTGAGTTGAGCCTCAGGACACGCTGAGGTAATTTTAATTTCTGTTGTTAAAAAAAAATCAACTCATATTGCGAGAAATGAGTTGAGCCTCAGGACACGCTGAGGTAATTTCAATTTCCGTTTTCAAAATTCAACTTATATTGCGAGAAATGAGTTGAGCCTCAGGACACGCTGAGGTATTTTCAATTTCTGCTTTTCAAAATTCAACTCATATTGCGAGAAATGAGTTGAGCCTCAAGACACGTTGAGGTAATTTCAATTTCTGTTTTCAAAATTCAACTCATATTGCGAGAAATGAGTTGAGCCTCAAGACACGTTGAGGTATTTTAATTTCTGTTTTCAAAATTCAACTCATATTGCGAGAAATGAGTTGAGCCTCAAGACACGTTGAGGTAATTTCAATTTCTGTTTTCAAAATTCAACTCATATTGCGAGAAATGAGTTGAGCCTCAAGACACGTTGAGGTAATTTCAATTTCTGTTTTCAAAATTCAACTCATATTGCGAGAAATGAGTTGAGCCTCGGGACACGCCGATGTATTTTAGTTTATGTTTTAAATTGACTCATATTGCGAGAGGTGAGTTAAGCCTTTTAATTTATGTTTTTCAAAATCAATTCATATTGCTAGAGGTGAGTTGAGCCTCAGGACACGCTGAGGTAATTTTAATTTCTGTTGTTAAAAAATCAACTCATATTGCAAGAAATGAGTTGAGCCTCAGGACACGCTGAGGTAATTTCAATTTCTGTTTTCAAAATTCAACTTATATTGCGAGAAATGAGTTGAGCCTCAGGACACGCTGAGGTATTTTCAATTTCTGCTTTTCAAAATTCAACTCATATTGTGAGAAATGAGTTGAGCCTCAAGACACGTTGAGGTAATTTCAATTTCTGTTTTCAAAATTCAACTCATATTGCGAGAAATGAGTTGAGCCTCAAGACACGTTGAGGTAATTTCAATTTCTGTTTTCAAAATTCAACTCATATTGCGAGAAATGAGTTGAGCCTCAAGACACGTTGAGGTATTTTCAATTTCTGCTTCTCAAAATTCAACTCATATTGCGAGAAATGAGTTGAGCCTCAAGACACGTTGAGGTAATTTCAATTTCTGTTTTCAAAATTCAACTCATATTGCGAGAAATGAGTTGAGCCTCAAGACACGTTGAGGTAATTTCAATTTCTGTTTTCAAAATTCAACTCATATTGCGAGAAATGAGTTGAGCCTCAAGACACGTTGAGGTATTTTCAATTTCTGCTTCTCAAAATTCAACTCATATTGCGAGAAATGAGTTGAGCCTCAAGACACGTTGAGGTAATTTCAATTTCTGTTTTCAAAATTCAACTCATATTGCGAGAAATGAGTTGAGCCTCAAGACACGTTGAGGTATTTTCAATTTCTGCTTCTCAAAATTCAACTCATATTGCGAGAAATGAGTTGAGCCTCAAGACACGTTGAGGTAATTTCAATTTCTGTTTTCAAAATTCAACTCATATTGCGAGAAATGAGTTGAGCCTCAAGACACGTTGAGGTATTTTCAATTTCTGCTTCTCAAAATTCAACTCATATTGCGAGAAATGAGTTGAGCCTCAAGACACGTTGAGGTAATTTCAATTTCTGTTTTCAAATTCAACTCATATTGCGAGAAATGAGTTGAGCCTCAAGACACGTTGAGGTATTTTCAATTTCTGCTTCTCAAAATTCAACTCATATTGCGAGAAATGAGTTGGGCCTCAAGACACGTTGAGGTAATTTCAATTTCTGTTTTCAAAATTCAACTCATATTGTGAGAAATGAGTTGAGCCTCAAGACACATTGAGGTATTTTCAATTTCTGCTTTTCAAAACTTAACTCATATTGCGAGAGATGAGTTGAGCCTCAAGGCACGCTGAGGTATTTTCAATTTCTGCTTTACTAATTCTACTTTTTCAAATCAACTCATATTGCAAGAGGTGAGTTGAGTCTCAGGCCACACGCTGAGGTCTTTTCAAATTCTGTTTTTAATTTCTGTTTTTTAATTTCTGTGTTTCAAAAAAAAAAAAATCAACTCATATTGCAAGAGGTGAGTTGAGCATTTTAATTTCTGTTTTTCAAAAATCAATCATATTGCGAGAGGTGAGTTGAGCCTTTTAATTTCTATTTTTCAAAAACCAACTCATATTGCGAGAGGTGAGTTGAGCCTTTTTCTATTTTTCAAAAATCAACTCATATTGCGAGAGGTGAGTTGAGCCTTTTGCAAATTCTGTTTTCAAAAATCGACTCATATTGCGAGAAGTGAGTTGAGCCTTGGCTCACGTGCTGAGCTATTTTCAATTTCTATTTTTAATGTCTAGTTTTAAATAGTCAATTCATATTGCGAGAAATGAGTTGAGCTCAGGATCACATGCCGAGTAAAGAATAAAGATTGGACAATTGAACAAAATTTAGTGCTTTTAAGTCTTTGCACTATCCTTGTTTCACAATGATAAGCAAAGAGGGGCAGTTGTAAGCACTAAATTTTTGTCCGACTAGAGTTTGTGTTTAATTTTCAAAATTTCAAAAAAAAAAAATTAAAAATAAAAATTGCATTTTGACACCTAAACTTTTCCTAAATTTCATTTTGACCCTTAAACTTTCTTTAAATTTCACTTAGACCCCTAAACTTTCATTAAATTTCATTTTAATCCTAAATTTTCTAAAAATTACATTTAGCCCCAGAAGTTTTGCTGCATTTGCGATTTGGTCCTTCAGACAAGTTACATGATTTGGGGCACCCACTTCCAGATTTTCAGGCCATAAACATGGGTGGCTGCTCCTTCCCCACTTGCTACCTGCAAAAAAGAAGCAAAACCAACTATAAAAAGGAGTTTAAACTCCAAAAATGAGGACACCCACGAAAAAAAAATAAAAAAAAACTTGCAAAAAGAGAGATTTTTCGAAGGAAAAAGAAGAAAAGAGAAGAAAAGAGAAAGAGGAGAAGAAAAGAAAGAGTACCGGCGTCGGAGGAGGTAGCGGCGGCGCAAGCGGTGGTGGAGGCTAGACTTTGAAGAAGAAGAAGGAAGAAGAAGGAAGAAGAAAAGAGGAAGAAGAAAGAAAGAAAAAAAAGAAATAATAAAAATATTATAACAGTCGCGTCAACCCGACCCGACCCACCTACGACCCGATCCGACCCAGCAGCCCAAGAAAAAACAAAAAAAAAAGAAACAAGCCCAAAAAAAAAATCAAAGCAAAAAAAAAAAGCAAAAAAAAGAAGGGAAAGAAGCAGCACAAAAAAAAGGGCAGGCCAACAATAGGCCCAATTCCAGCAGCCCAACAAGCAGCCAACAGGCCACCAGCCAGCAGGCCCGCGCAGGCCAGCCCAACAAGGCAGCCCAGCAGAAAAAAAAGGGAAGAAAAAGAAGAAAAAAGAAAAAAGAAAAAAGGAAAAAAGAAAAAAGAAGAAAAGGGGGTTCAATTTTAGCAACCCGTTCGGCGAAGCTCGTGTTTTAGATTTTTCGGTAATTTTATTTATTTCTCTTTTAATTTAATGCTCGTATTTTTATGTTATTTCATTTTAATATTATTAGCATTTTATGCATTTTATATATTTTTATATTTTTGTATTTATATTTACAATTTAATTAAATTTTAATTTTACTTTATTTTAAATAATTTTAATAAATAAGGCAACGAATCGGTTTAGCATCGAGTCACCGAATTCATCGCTATGTTGGGTGAATATCGATGGCTTATGTTAAATTCGGGACCCGTTTTAAAAATAAAAAATGTTCAAAAATCCTCGTGTTTCAAAAAATTTTCTCGTGTTTTAATACAACCCGATTAAATATTAAATTGAATTGGTTTGACACTAATTCGTCGATTTCATTGCCATGTTGGGGTGAATATCATCGATTCGTGTTAAATATGGTACGTTTTTCTAAAAAAAAATTCTTGTTTCAAATTTTCGAATCTTTAAAAATTACTCGTATTTTAGAAATTTTCGAATTTTCGCGTTTTCAAAAGTTTTCGTGTTTGAAAAAAATTTTCGCGTTTAAAAAATTTCTCGTATTTCAAAAATTGTCGTTTTTATAAATCTTCGTGCTTTCAATAATCCTCGTGCTTTTAAAAATTCTCATGTTTCAAAAATCTTCGTGTTTTCAAAATTCTAGTGTTTCAAAAATTTTCTTGTTTTCAAAAAAAAATTTCGTGTTTTAAAAAAAAATATTTCCGTGTTTTAAAAATTTTCGTGTTTTAAAAATTCTCGTATTTAAAATTTTTTTTAAGAAAAAATTTTGTTTCAAAAAAATGTCTTGTTTTAAAAATTCCCGTGTTTCAAAAAAAAATGTCGTGTTTTAAAAAAATTTCGTTTTTTTCCAAAAATTTTCGTGTTTCTAAAATATTCGTGTTTACAAATTCTCGTGTTTTCAAAAATTCTCGTATTTTTAAAAAAAAAACTTTCGTTTTAAAAAAGAAATACTGCGCTTCAAAATTCTCGTGTTTTTTTTTAAAAAAAAAGGGGTTCTCGTATTTCAATCGGATCACGACTAAATATTAAATGGAACTCGTATTTTTGAAAATTAAGACAACATGAATTTAACGAGATACCAATTTTGGGCGTCGCGAGGGTGCTAATACCTTCCTCGCGCGTAACCGACTCCCGGACCCTAATTTTCTCTGGATTTTGACGTGGACCTAAAATTGTCTCTCTTTTTTTAGAAAAGTTTAAAAAAATTCTTCTAAAAATGGATTTTATTTGGTGTCCGATCACACCTAAAAAAGATCGGTGGCGACTCCTCTTTTGTAAATAAAATTTGAAACTTTAATTTTTCAATAATCATTTCAAATAGCGCCTATTGCCAAATTTTTAGGTCGCTACAAATAGTAAAACTAATGCAAAAATATGTGGACATAATAACAAATTTATTAAAAACCCTTGAAAGCCAAATAAATATGAAGAAAACGTTTTGAAATTGAAAATCATAATCTGTAAATTGTAAAACCAACGTTTCAAATGAAAATAGAATAATAATAACAAAAATTAAATGATATACAATAGATTCAAAATATTAGCATATAATGGTTTTGAAAATATATATAAAAAGGCAAACTAAAAATAATAATTCACTATAATTTAGACTATAATAATAGTACTTAAACACTATCAAAATAAATATTGTAAAGAATATTAAATACTATAATAATAAAAAATAGAATTAAAAATGATATTGGATTTTGAGAAAGTAAACTAAATTAGTATCAAATTAAAATTTATTTTAAAAATGAAGGACCAAATCACCGAATATACACAAACATTGAGATAATCCAAATCCATCACAGAAACGACACAGTTTAAACTGGGATCTAAATGAATACAGAAGTAAATATGATATACAAATTACAAATCAATAAAGGAAATCAAATTGCAATCCCCTTAAACACGGTGGGACCTATTGAATAAATAAACCAAACGATCCATAATGCGCGAATCCTTTCCAGGTCGGGTCACCGCTCGGATCGGGCCTTCAAAACGACGCCGTTTCAGAGCCATCGCATTGACTCCAAACGGCCGCGTTTCATCTCCATACTTAAAGGCCAAAACCCTAAAATCTATTTCATTTTCTCAAAACCTAACTAGCATTAGATAAGCTTTGCGCCGCTTTATATTTGCAGCATACGAACGGTTTCCGATCCCAACCCAAACTCCGATGATGACGGAGAGGAGGCCAGGATCTCTTCACCAGGTACGCTCCTCACTTTTCTCTCTCTTTTTCTTTTTTAACAACGATTGATAAACACAAAAAACTAGAAAAAGAAAGTAAAAAAAGAATCAAATAACAAGCGAAATGGAAAGGAATAAAACCCAGAAAAATCACCTTTCTCTTTTTTCTGATTTTTGTATTCTCGATTGTATATTAAATGCGTGTGAGGGTTTTTTTTTGTGTCCCCCTTTACAGATTTTTTGCAATGGCTTTATATAGCCAAAAAGGAAAATACAGAAATCCCTTTCTTTTTTGCTTTTTCTTATTACAATTTTTCGCCCCATTTTGTTGTGCTGTTTTCTGTTCGTTTCTGCATGTTGCAGGCGTACGGAGAGGTGGACGTGGAGGCACGCGTGGATTTGGCGGGTACAGAGGGGCACGTGAGAGCAGAGGCGCGTGCGGGGGGGGGCTCGAAGGCGTGGTGCGTGCCAGGGCAGAGCCTGGTTGCGGCGCTGGGGGTTTGCTGCTAGGGTTTCCACAATCTCTTTGGGTGTTGGGCTCAGAATCGGGTCTAAGCTTAGGTACTGGGTTGAGATTTGGGCCATTGGGTTTAATATTATGGGCCAATGTAAATGGACTATGAACTTGATTTTATTTATTTATTTATTTGGGTTTTAATATTTGGACTCGGGCCGGGTAAAATTTGAGTGTTACAATATATTTTATAAAATTATGTATTAGTACTCTATTTTAGTACAATTATGATTCGAATTTAAGTTATTAACGAAGAAGGTGAATACTCAACTAACAAGTAACAACTTAAAAAGTTCAATTATATATTAATACTTATACTTTATATTATATATAGTAAATCTTCAAGTAAATTATGTTTTAAATTGTGGCCTAATGTCGTATGGTAACCTTCTTTTATTATATGATATTTTCAAAGTTTGAATTTTAACAAAATATATTAATATCATGTTTGTTATATTTGAGTACATATAGTTTAAAGACCTTATATCGATTTTAGCATTGGATGTACTTGATTCCCTGAAATGAATACAATAAAATAAACCAAAAATCCATAATTATAGATGTGATCAGTGACATAATAATAATCACCATAAAAATGATCATAATAATTATTCTCTCAGATAAAAAAACAGCAAGCTACCTGCATTCAAACTAGGAACATATATTTAATTTTGAACATCTCATCCTCTTACCCATATTTATATGCATACTAGACATAGATATTAAATATAATTACTATGAAAAAAAACACATACACTGGGATAACATAAATTTCAATTATTTTTCTTCCCTCCATGATTATATCAACCAAATCCTGAAGGCAATCTTTTTGCTGCAGAAAACCCAATCATAAATGTTTGCTGCTGGTACGGAAAATAGAAAGAAATGGTTCAAATTTGCCACCAGCAAACAGCAACGACCACTTCGACATGTTGATTACCTTCATTTAATGCTATAAATAAACAAAAAAAGTTTAATGATTTTAACATCATTGTTATGGAAAAATGGGGGGGCGGGCGGGGTTGGAAATGGAGGATTAAAGAAGGATCCAAGGTTCATAATATACAGCAGATGGGGCGCTGGGCATAGGTGCCTTAGCCAACCATCAAAACCGTGTGGACCAAAATCATCCCCCCTCATAATTCAAGTACTGCCTTTCCTTACAACTAGTTTAGTAATGTTTTTGAAAAGTACTATAAAATAGTATTTTTGAAAAGTTTAGTTTAAAATTTAAGTGTTTAATATTGCTGTCCAAAAGTATTTTTGAGAAATAAAATATTCATTTTAGACATATTATTATTAAGTAATAAATATACATTTAAATAATATTTAAATTAGTTAATTTTATTATATTTGAGTAAGAATATAAAAAATTATTATAACTTGTTATTAATATTTTAATATATGAAATATAAATTTTAAATATTTTTAAACAATAAATATTAATTATTTATAAAATTTAATTAGAATATATAAACTATATTTTAAATATTTAAATATAACCATTAAATATTTGTAATTAGAATTTTAAAAAATATTTTTTATTTTTAATTAATGATTTTAACACATTTGTAATTAAGCACAAAAAAAGGGGAAAGTACTACGTTATTGGAGGGGTGAAAAAGTAATTAAACACTAAAAGTACTTTTAGAAGAGAAAAAGTTAAAAATTTTAATTTCTTCTTTTTAGAAGTGCTTTTGAAAAACACTTATGAAAAATTAAAAATTTCAGTCAAAATTAGCTTGTTTAGCATAGCTTTTCTTCCAAAAGTACGTACTTTTGAAGTCAGAAGTACTTTTTTTAAGCACCACTAAACAAGCCCAGTACCATGAACAATTTTAAACAAGGGTAAACTACATTATTAGTCACTAAATTTTAGGTAGGTTTTGGTTTTAGTCATTTAATTATAAAAAGTTATAATTTGGTCATTGAATTATTCAAAAATTTTCGTTTAAGTCACTAGAGTGTTAAAATCGATGTTATATGGCTTTCTCTACTCGCACTGCCTGTATAAATTGAAAGCTTTCTTTTCTCTTCTCTTTTACAATTTAGTTTTTTTTTTATAAAACAACTTTAGACGTCATGAATTTAGGAACCAAAATTTAAACAAATTTTTTCTACAATCTCCGACATTGGCTGTTAGATTGACTTGGATCTGAGATATGTTCTTCTACTCGTCGATGGGTACTAATCTACCGTACTGGTCGTCGTTGGTTGGAGCTCACTAGCGGAGCTTAAAAGAAGAAAAAACTTAACAGCCCAGTGACTTAAGTAAAAACTTTTGAATAGTTCAATGACTTAAAATAAAAACTTTTGAATAGTTTAGTGACTTAAATGAAAACTTTCGAATAGTTTAGTAATCAGATTGTAATTTTTCTTAGTTAAGTGATAAAAACGAAAACTTACCCATAATTTAGTAACTAATAATGTAGTTTACCCTTTACTTGAATATCCTTGGTTATCTTAATGCATTTAATTCAGTCCCTCTTTGGCTGCTTGAATATTATGTTCCGCAATGCAAAAGAATTTTTTTTGCATGATTTGCTTCTATTTTATGTTGGGATTAGAGATAAATTATGTGTTAAAGTTCAAACGAAGATGACAATGAAATGCTCAATGTCAAAGAATCAGAACACAATTAATTCACGGCTTATATGATTTAAAACTGTAAATTACAAATACGCTAGTTGCATTGACAAACGACCCCTCAAATTCTGTGGAGCTCTACAAAAACAAGTCTCAAATTCTAAAGTAATTAAAGCAATGGCCCTACAACAAAGCTCTTAGATCCTCTGGTTACTGAGTTTGACTGTCCTTTAGCTTAAACCATGACAAAAGACAGCAGTATCTAGCTATCTAGATACTAGTTGAGACCAGTTATGGGCAAGCGTTCATTCAATTGGGTTTTGCAAGTAGTGTATATCCCTTGTATTGGGGTTGGACTATGAATTTTGAGCCATACCTTGTTTCCTTAGAGATGTAAAAAAGGATAAAGGAAGTGAGGCTGACCTAGTTACACCCATGCATGCTAGTGATGATTTGGGATTAGATATCTGGGTGTGGGCTATCTCTTTGCCTTTGCTATGCTTTGCTTGCTGCTACTCTTTTATCTCTTCTTCCCCCTACTGGATAACATCATAACGCTGCTTCATGATTCTTGTGGGGACTTAGCCAGATTGGCTAACTGCCACTAAAAGACCCCACCACCCCACATGCACTTCCCCCCTCCTCCTATCTGCCTTTTAACTCACCCATCTCTTTTCTAGCTGTTCTTTTATTTATAACCCCCATGGCTCGGGAGAGACTAAACATTTCCTTTCTTGGTTACTTGCCAAAAACCCCACTCTCATAAGACTCTCTAGCTTTCGAGGACAGACATGGAAGTGGCTGTTGAGCTTGAAGATGATCTGTTTTTTGCAGACTTGAGCAAGCAAATCTCTTTGCTAATCATGGATGATGAAGACCCAGTTTCAACATGTCCTTCAGTTTCCTTCCAGGTTTTTATAACCATCTACATATGTTTCTTTTTCATGGATTTTCTGGTATTATTAACTTCACAGCTTCATGGATTGAAATTTTTGTCCTGTCAAAACTTTTTGCAGACATTTTCTGCAGCAAATTATCTAATAACACAATCTCCATATCTCCAAGAACAAATCTGCAGAAGAGAAAGCAAAGGCACTGGAGTTTTTATCCCAAAGGCATCACATCCTAGAAGGAAGCATAGGCAAGGCAGATATAGTTCATTCAACAGGAAGTCTAACAGGCACCATGATAACACTACAAAAATGGCTTCTCAGCCATCTTATGATAATTCTTTTTACCCAAGGAAAGGCTAAGGATTCACATCTTCATCAAGTGTATGACTTAATAAAAGGAAAATCACTACTAAACCCCTTGTCAACAGCTGCTCAAGGCAAGACAAGGCAAGGCAGGTTTAAGGATCTTATAATTACATATATATATATGTACATGTATATATATAGATTCATCATGAATTATGTATACGTGCAAGAAAAATAATTGATTCTGCTCCTAATAAGTGAGTCTTGAAGAGGTTCACCAAAGGGTCTGCCTCCCAAAATCATGGATATGTATGGTGATTTTTATGTAAGTGTGATATAGGGGAAAAAGTATGTATTTGTTTCTCAATGTAATTGATTATATATATTAATTTATTGATGTTAGAGTTTTTATTTAATAATATTTTTTTTCCTTTATTGCCTATTCCTTCATCCATCTAACTATCCAAGCAACTATACTGGACCAAAGCATTGCATTTGAAAAATTGACCTGCGAGTTATCAATGGAAATTCAATAAAACGACCGGCCGGATCAATCAAAATATGGTCTTATTCATTATGGGACTGTTCAAGGCCTTATCAGCAAAGCTGTATGATCGATGAAATGAGCTTTCAAATTTTTTTTCTTCAATTATTACGTCCTTAATCATTTTGTTCTTAATTATCTAATTTAGCAGCTATGCTGAACCTGTTTGGAAAAGCAGACTCTTCCCAATAGGGTATAGGCACATTGCATTAAACTCTTTACGACTTGTACTAACGATGAGTGTATAGGTAAATTACACTTTTAATAATATCTTCAAGATAATATTGTTAAGAAAGACAACTATAAATCTCGTAAAAATTAATTTTATGAAACATGAAATGAATATGAAAAATAGTTTAATTTTATAATTTTATTAAAAAATATTTAACTGTTTCGTCTGATGTAGAAAGAGTCCGACCATCAATTTATTAAAATATCAATCACATACAACTTATAAAACTAAAAAAAAAAAAAGACTAGATGGCTAATCTTTCTACTTGCTAATAATCATGAGGTCATTGCCACTGAAAGTTAAAGGGTCCCTTGTGTCACAACTGGCCTTGAAAAGAACATGAGAAAATTTAAACTTCAAGGCTAATTTAATGATATACTATTTGCTGTGATTTTGTTTAAATAAAAGAGAGGTTATTAATTTTTAATTATTTGGCAAATGTTTTGAAATCTAGTACACACCCATTACAAGTTGTATAAGACAGATAAAAGAACCCCCCTCCCCCAAACATTCTACATGAATTATTGAAGGCAAATAATGGATTTTAAAGTGTGGGTTCCCACACATTAGTTTCCTGTAGATCTCCAACACCCAACTGGGAATTGCAAGAGCCATTGCTTAAAATGAAAAGACCAGTGGGGGCACATGTAGGCCACCCACAGTTTGAAAATAGTCGAAAATTATGCCAACCATTTCAACTGTATCTATAGGCTGTAACTTGAATATTTCCAGCTCTAAAAATTCTTTCAAGCTAGTATTTGATGCCTTTGTGAACTTTTTAGCCCATGCCATGAGATATTTTTATGTGGGTCTCCTCGGATCAATCAGGAAGATGAAAAAGTCTACTCTACTGTATTTTTCTCACCAGCAGTAGTTGTCTTTTTAAGATACAAATTTATTTAAGGTAATCAATATTCTATTGGTGAATATATTATTTTTTATTTTAATATTGGATTAATGGTTTTTGAAATGACTTGTTTTAAGGGTAATTTGGGCTGCACACGGCCTGAGACATGGGCTGTCACATGTCCATGTGCCACACACGGTCATCCCACACGGTCGTGTGACCCAAGTCAATGAGTTACACGGGTAGAGACACGATCGTGTGTCCCATATTTTGAATGCCCACACGACCGTGTGACCCCTGTTTTCAAACTTTTGAACTTTTTCCTAAACTTTCTGATTTGTTCCGAGTTAGTCCCTAGTTGTTCCTAAACTATTTTTAGGACCATATAGGCTCGATTTAAGACCCGTAAAGGTATTTTTTGCTATAATAGAATTATGTTATCAAATATTAACTTGAAATTTGCATATTGTTAATGTTTTGATGTTGAATGTTCGAAATTGTATAGTAATGCTCGGTCACCCTAATTCGACAACGAAGACGGGTTAAGGGTGTTACAAAAAGAGTACGAATTATCCAAAAAAAACAACAGTGAAACTTACTTGAACTAATTTAGTTCGGTTGATTTTTGAAATTCAGGTCTTTAACATAAACAATATTTTCCTTATGCAAATCTTCTTATGAAAACAATATGCTCGAAATTCCAGTATGGAAGTTCTCCAACAGAATAGTGGCTCATTTCATAGCAAATACTACCCCTAGATATCAAACATAACTTCAAAATATTGGAAAAGATTAGACATGATAATTCTGAGTAGTTTTTAGAAAACACGTCTCCTAAGAGTTTTTTAAAAAATTTTTGGAATGTAATGTCTGAATTTTATTCAGGATTCTTTGGCCCAAGAATATTTGATTTAGGGTTAGGGCTATGGTTTTGGGAATTTTTCATAGGTTAGGGTTAAAAATAGGAGAAAAGAAAATGCCCCTGTAGGATGTTCTCTGAAAACGCGCCTTGTAGGATGCGTTTTCAGCTAACTTCTTTGCCATATAGGCTGAGAGCGCGTCCTACAAGCTGCGGTGCGCTTTCAGAGAACTTTCTGCCACCTCAACTAAAAACGCATTTTGTAGGGCGTTTTCTTTCCCTCTCTTTTTCAACCTTAACCCTAACTCGTGAAAAATTCTCAGAACACAAGAATCCTAAGATAATTTTTAGATTGGGCTCCCACATTGTTTTTTTTTAAATTCCCCCCGATTGCCTATATAAAGGGGGTTTTGCTCCCTGCTACTCCATCAACTCTCTCGGATACCGTTCTGTATAAAATAAAAAAATTCTCTCGTAATTGTTTTTCTTTTGGTTGAGTGTTGAAATTTTTGGACGAAAATATTTATTTGTGTTTGTATTTGAGGGGGACATTGTGATAGTTTTAAGGTGGTTATGCTTTATAAACCCCATACATAAGTTTGAGACTATAATCATAGGGAAAAACTAAGGGGTTTTTCGATATAATCAGCTTATTCTTTTTCTCTATCTCTACCAAGTAGTATCCTCAACCTCCTTATCTGAAACTTGTGAAGGACTTGGGGGAAAAAGAACTTTCAGGGGGAGGAGTGGCTGTGACGGTGGAGAAAAGATAAAAGTCCTTTTGGGCCGATAGAAGTTATTGTGATTAAATAACTCATTAATAATTACAACCGCTACCGCCTCGACTCGAGTTTTATCTTCTCTCCACCACCACAGTCACTCCTCCCTGAAAGTCCTCTTGAATCCAACTTTGTCACAGGTTTCAGATAATTAGGTTAATGATATTGTTTTTGGTAAAGATGGAGAAAAAGAATAAATTGATTATACTGAAAAGTTCATTTGTTTTTCCCAATGATTATGGTGTCAAACTTATGTATGGGGTTTATAAAATATCCTCTTCCGGTATCATGAAACTTCAACCCGTGACCGTATAAGCGCAGTAAACTTGGAGCCTAAGTTGCAATGCAATGGGCTTCTAAGGTGATATTTCCATCCCGACACGACAGCTGAAATGTGTGAATCACCGTGAGCTCAAATATACTTTAAAACTATCACAATGTCTACCTTAAACACAAACACAAATAATTTTTTCTCCCCAAATTTCCAACATCAAACACAAAAAAAAAAACAATTTAGGAGAGAGAAATAAGAAACACGTCCACTTGTTTTCAAATCGGCCTATTTCCCTAAATATCACAAAAATTGGCCTAAAACCCAATTTTTTTCAAAACTTACATATACTTCAAATTTACCTGCAATAAATGCTAAAATATAAAATTAGCTCCAAATAGCACTTTTTCCATTAAGTGCCTAAAGATCTTTTGATCAAAAGTGGTACATAAATTATAATTCTATTGTAGTAATCACCATAGGTGTTACCTCCATTAAAAATCCATTAGCTAATAATATCATGACATGTGGTACCTTTTTTAAAAGTTAAATTAAATTAATAAATTAATTATATATTTATAATTAAATTAGAAAAATAAAGAAATATTTTTATTTTATTTTCTGTTTATTCTCTTCTTCTTCTTCTTCTTCAACCATCAATCCCAATAGGCTATTTATGTGACCCAATCAAAGGCCAAATGATCTTGCAACCTAACCTTGAGCTTACTTGTCATTTGTTGGAGAAGAAGTGGTTGAAGTGGTGGTGTATTGAATGTACATTTTGGATTTCTAATCCAAGAAACTTGTCATGAAATTTTCTTAACTCCAGTCTCGCATATGGGATTAAAGGTTTTGTGTATGAGATTTTCTCATTAGATTGGAAATAGAAAGTGTTGTATTTGAACAAATTCCCAATTTACATTTTCTTCTTTTTGAAAAGTTGAGGTTTTGATTTTACAAATCAAAGAAAAAGAGTGCAAAAAATTGTTTTTGGGGAAAATAATACATGCAGGGTTTTGAATCGGGATAAGAAAAGAATATAAAGCGAAGTTTAAAAGCGAGAAAGGAGCCACCAAAATTTGGATTTTATTGCTAGAAATTGAGTTTGGATGAGTTATCTTTGACAGAGTTCTTAAATTTTGTCATTAAAATTATTGAGGCGAACAATATTGTAAGAACAAGACCGATGATCGAATTGACCAAACTATCGGTTCTCAATTCAACCATTACAAAATAAAAATTAAAAGAAAAAGAAAGCATCTATAATATAAGCATAAACAATAATTGTATAAACTAATTTAAGTTCAACTGATTTTGCACTAATTCAATTCTCCTTTGATTTTTATGGTATCGGTTGAATTGATTAGGCCACCTACTTATTGTACAATCGATTAATTTAATCTAGTTCTGACAACTATGAGTTAAGAACAAAAGAAAGAAAGCAAATGAAAATTTCTAAAAGAAAAAGTAACCTTTTTTAAAATTTAGAAAACAGTTCAGGTGAGGGAATGTTTTTTTAACATACCAAATGTTTGAGGTGATTACTATAATGCAATCATAATATCTAAAGGATTTTAAGTACTTCAACGAAAAAAATGTTGTAATTACAACACCAAATTTTTATTTAAGCCTTGAAAAAAGGGTAAAATTGGACACCTTCAGTTAGGTTAAAATGTCTAAATAATTAGTGTATTATAGTGAAAAGTGTAATTTAATTATGTGGAGGGGTTTTTTTCTAGAAAGAAAAGATTGCAAAATGTTGTTAAAAGTATTGCTAGTAACTGTGAAAATTCTTCCCAATTTTCTTTCAAGTACGAGTATAATATAATCCTAGTAAAATTTTGAAAGAAGTGGAAGCAAATTTCTTTCATATAAAGATATTTAAATTAAGTTCAAATCTTGAAATCGACATTGTTGAAAAGACTCAAATGAATGGGGATATTTTTATAATTATACCAAAATAAATATATGCTCGAGTAATTAAATTGGAATCTTGAAATCGACAATTTTGGAAGAACTTTACCTGAATACTCAAATGAATTATGATTATACCAAAATAAATATGTGATTGAGTAACTACAAAATATAATTTTCAAATATTACACAATTGAATTGATGAAAGCACAAATTAAATGGATATTTAAACTGGGTAGTACGCAGAATTTTAAATTTATTTAAAACTTTTTTAATTGTAAGATTTGAACATTTAAGCTTTATATTATATTTCTTTCACTAAATTAAATACATATTCATTAAATAATTAACGATAAAGTCGTATAGTTAGTGGCAGATTGAATCTAATACTAAAACCCCACCTATGATTCCTATTGATTAATGATTGATTACTTTGTTCAATTAAAAAGTTGGCACATTAGACCCATTTGTGATCGAATAAGAAAAAAGGAGCTCCAAGCCCATGCCCAAAGCTATACAACCATTTCAGCAACAACATTAGGTCTACTTCAAATAAGCCCAAAGTCAAATTTCCTTGGGTTATATCAACAAAAATGTAGACATTTTTTTTTTAAATTTCACTAATACAATAGGATACAATGACAAATATATGTCTATCAATTACAATATAGAATTCACTAATACAATACATCATAGATAAAGAACCGAAAAATATCCAACTAATTCCAACACCACAATTACAAAAGATGAGATTCGAGCTCAAACTTTCAAAGTCTAAAACCTCGTAACACAAGTTTTACCAAACAATTTTCTTTTTTCTACCGTCTTTTCATGCATATGCATTGTCTCATATGTATACAAAATCTAAGTATAGTCATTTAATCGTCGGTAAATACATCTATTAATGGGTCAATTTAGTCTTTGCATTATTAAAAAAGAATCAAATAAGGTCAAATTAGAATAAAGTTAACATTTACTGTTTTAAAAATACCATTTATTGTTTAACAGGGTTAATACTTGTAAATGTTATATGGTTCTATAAATGAAATCTTTTGTTTGGAATTGAATTACAGTTGAAAAAATAATAATTCTCAATACATTTTTCATATGGTAAATGTTAATTTTGTTACCAACAATCTTTAGGTGCAGTGACAAGAGCAATATGTTGTAAACATGAGAGTTTAGGTTTAATCCCAAAAAACCTTATTTCTCTCCCAATTATCAAAAAAAAAAAATTATATTACATTTTAATAATAAAAAGATTAATTTAATCCTGTGTCTATAATATAAGAATACTTTAACCTCATCTAGCTAAATGGTAAATCATAAAAAAATACTATATTTTATGTATTAATTGTTTTTGAAAAATAACCTAATAGATATACTAACTTTTAATCCAATTTTATAAGTGGGAGTTAACTATACTACTTTTACCATAGTGGATTAGTCTCAAATGGTCCCCTCACTAATAATATAAAATAATATTATATATAAATGAAGCAATTTTTTAAAAAATTTATAATGGGTTATTTAATAAATGAAAGGATATTTTTGCAATGAAACAGTGGTTATATTATTTATTTCACACTTAAATCACACAAATTTAAATTTTCATATTGTAAATTTAAATAAATTAAAAATTTGAGACACACAAATGCCGGTTGAAATTTTTTCATAAATAAAATTTGCACAAGATGGGTCCTCTACTTCACTCTCATCCCTACACATGTTTATATAATTAGAGAAATGATGAAAAGATTTACAACACGTTTGATTGGAGGAATGGAACAGAGGTATAATCAATAATTTAATTGTTTGGTTAAATGGAATGAAATAAAACTATAATATTTTTTTATGTTTGGTTGAATGGAATAGATGTTGTAATAGCATAAGGGAAAAAGCTGAAATGACCAGAGTATTCTTAGCTGAATTTTTTTGAGTAGATAATTATTGTTATTAAATTTTATAAAAATAAAAATAAAAATAAATAATTTAATCATATTTTAATATAATTATTATTAAATACAATTTACTAATAGTATTTTTGTTATTCAATTATTGTTAAATGTTCATATAAATTTAATTTAATTAATGTAATTCATAAAAATAATAAAAATAATATATCTAGAAATTTTTAATATTATAATTAAATGCTAATAATTTAGTAACGTATATTATAAATATATCTAATAGTATAATTAATACATTATTTATAAAAATATGATTTATTTCTTAATAACTTCATAAATATTATGTCAAAAAATAATATTTGAAAATAAATAATTTAAAATTTTATATTTAATAATAAAACATTATTTAACAATAAATTTAATTTTTTAAATTTAAAAATAAATCTAAAAATCATATTTAAAATCATTTTATTATATATTTTCTTTTGAATATAAACAACTGGATTCATTTAATATAAAGTGGGAAAAAATACAGCCAAACAAAACATAAACTAATAAAGAAAAATAAATAAAACCATTAGAGCTTTCTAGGGATCCTAATTGGGGGCTAATTGCCCCCAGCCTTGCTTCTTTAATCTGGAGCCTCTACGCATCCTCGATCAACCTTATCTTTTTCTTTTCTCTAGAGTTCTATCTAGTTCTCTCCTCTCTTTTTCTTAAGCATCTTCCTCTACAAAGCTTTATCTCCACCCACTCTTTCAACTTTTTGTTTAGTTTGTCCTAAAAACCCACCAAAACCTATAAATCCATCACCCATCATAGTTTTTTTTTTCTCTTTCTAATTTGGGTTGTTTTGTTTTCTAAATTTCATTACTGGGCTTGGAACATGTCAGAGTGGAGGAGACCTTGTGTTGATGTTGTGAAAACAACATCGTTGGATGAAATCGAAGTTGGGAAAGCATTGAATCGTAACGATTGGATTTCAATTTTTGTTTCTTCTTGATTTTTTTTCCATAGCTATAATTCATAAACTGAAATTGTGGTTAATATGATGTTTTTGGTTTGGGGTATTTTTGGGAAAAAATTTGGTGGCTATTCAATGAAAGGTTGGAATGGCTATTCTTTGGTTGTAGCACGAAATGGGTATTCCGTGAGAGGCTGGAATGAGGCCGTAATACTACCCGGCCGTTTCACTCATTCAGTTAAACCAAACAATGGAATAAGACTGTTGCGCTAAATAAGGTATGAATGGAATAACCATTCATGCCAACCAAACATGGTGTTAGTGTTAGGTATTGTTTCATAAATTGAAAAATTATGTGTTGAATTTTTAATACTAAGGGTCTGTTTGTTTGATTGAAGGAATTGATTTTCCGGAAAATCATTTCCAACTTTTCCAGCGTTTGATTGGCGGAAAACATTTTTCATTTGGAAAATGAACTCCAAAACAAGGGAAAATGGGTTACATTTTAGGGAAAATGTCTTACCCTTTCAATTTCCGTAAGACATTTTCCGTGCTCTCCTCTCTATCGCCTCCTTCATTCCTTCCTTCATTTCCGGTAGAAAATTGCTTTTGTTTATCGATTTTTCAGTAACTTGTTTTTTTAATTATTCAATACTTGTTTTTTAACACAATTACAAATAATTTATTTGATATTAATTTTTTTCAATTTATAACGATTAATATTGTAGCTTAATAATTGAGTATTGTTATAAATAAATCATTGCAATATATGTAAAAAATTTAAAATATAAAAATTTATTAATACATATCAATATATGTAAAAACAATTTTTTCGAAAAATATTTCCAGGAAATCTGCCAAACAGCCGAAAATATTTTACACAGATTCAATCAAACACCAGAAAATATTTTCCAGTAAATCATTTTACAGAAAAGTAAAACATTTTCCCGAAATCATTTTACGGAAAATATTTTACTGGCAATCAAACAGACCCTAAATTTCATAAGTACTGAATTCATATTAAAAAGTTGTTTGATCTATTAATAAAATTAAATATTGACCATAATTATGTTGTTTGGTAAAATTAAATCTTGTGTTTTTTTTAAAATAATTTATGTCTTAAATTTAACCTTATTAATATAAAATTTTATTTTATGTAATTTTGGATAAAAGTTAAATATAATAATTTAGATATTTCACATTTTAAAAAATATATATAGAAGAGATGTTTTATTTCAAACATATTTTTTAAATAAAATCAACTTAACACTATCAACATTAAGTGATATGTGGTTATATCTTATTCAACACTTTTTTTTGTGAAAATTTTGTATTAATTAAAAAACTAGTAGGATTATCGAACACATTTTAAAAAAAAATAAATATTAAAAAAATCATTTTTAATAAAATAAAAATTTTCAACAGTTTATCAAGCTCATTCCTAATTTTTTAGAAGTGAAAAATACATTCTTAAAGTTTTATAACACTTTGTAAGTGTAACAATAAATTTATAAATGTTTCAAATAAAATGTTGCTTACAAAATTATGTTATAGCTCGTAAATTTGAGAAGAATGTAGAGGGGTTTTGAGAACAGAGAAAAAAGAAAAAAGAGGAATTAAAGAGAAGAATTTCGTGTGTGTATTTTTCTTGGCTTATTCTAATTCCTTACAACATAATAAAGGAAATGAAAAACGGATAAAAACAAACTAGCTGGTTACAAAATAATATAATTGTTGCTGACTAGGCCTAACCAAAACGCCCCGTTTAACTAACCCAACACACCTCGTTTTACAGGTTATCACTTCGCACCGTTCCTTTAAACTAAACATTGTTGTTTCATAAGTTCAAAATTTTATCCCATAACAAATACCCTCCCCTCGAATGGATCATTGACCTCAAGGATCAAACTGAGGAAAATTGCTCATGAGTTGTTCAAGGGTCTCTCATGTAGCGTCCCTTGGAAATGAACCAGTCCACTCAACCAAACATCTCAATCACAGCCCTGTTGCCACGTTTGACTATTCAACGTTCAATGATATAAGCTGGTTCTTTGGACCAGGCACCGTGTTCATCAACTACTGGTAAGGCTTCTTGCATAAAAGCTGATCCCACATGTTTCTTAAGTTGGGAACATGGAATGTGGGATGGACCTTGGACCCTGGTGGAAGTTGCAAACGATAAGCCACTTTCCCCACTTGAGCTAGTACCTTGAAAGGACTAAAGTACTTTGGGGATAACTTTTGCTTCAAGATTCTTCTAATAGTATGTTGCCTATATGGTTACAACTTCAGGTAAACCCAATCACCTTCCTGGAAATGCCTCTCACTATGTTTGTTAGACTGCTATCTCATTCAATCTTATGCTCGTTTTAAATGAAACTGGAACAATTTTCTAATGGTTTCCCTCTTCTGCAAGCTTCTGCCAATTGATGGCACAGGAGATGTGCCTGCCAAGTAAGGCATGTGATGTGGAGAAGATTGGCCATAAAGGTCCTTATAAGGAATGGTGTGAATGGCTGAATGATAAGTAGAGTTGTACCACCACTCAGCCATAGGGAGCCACAACAACCAGTCTCCTAGTCTCTCCCTAGTCATGATCTTAGGTACCCTTTGAGCCATTGAGGATCTCAGTCTGTCCATCAGATTCTGGGTGATAGGCAGTGGATAGATTGAGTCTAGTTCCCACCCTTCTAAACAGATCCTGCCAAAGTTGCTGATAAAAATTTTATCTTAGTCGAAGATGATAGAATCTGGCATTCCATGAAGCTTGAAGACATGGTTCAAGAACTTTTGTGCCACTACAGCAGTTGTAAAAGGGTGTTTAAGTGGCAAGAAATGGCCGAACTTGGTGAGATGATCTACCACTACCAAAATGACAAACTTTCTTTTAAATTTTGGAAGCCCTTTTAGGAAATCCATACTAATAGAGGACCAAGCTTTATCTAATACAGGTAAAGGTTGTAGCAACCTTAGTTAGGCTACATTTTTAGACTTACATCTTTGGCGAATTGGACACTCCTTGATCCATATTTTGATATCTCGAGTCATTCCCTTCCAGTAGAGTAGGGAAGCCATTCTTTTTCAAGAAGCTTGGCAGTAGCCTCCTATAGGGTTAGCATGAAAATGCTGGAATAAAGCCTGCTTAAGAGTGCCATCTTATCCCACAACAATCTTACTCTTCCTTCTTAAGAATCTTCCATCCCATGTGTACTTAGGGTGTTGATCATGCTGATGCTGAAATTCTTCAACAACTTGTACAATTTGCCATTAGATCAACATAATACTGCAACAATCTGATTTTTGACCCTAATTGGAACAGTGGTTTCGGGACCACAAATTCGAGTCTAAAAAAATAAAAAAATAAATCTTAATATTATTTTCTGTGTTTATTATGCATGAATTAACATGTGTGAAAGTTTCGTGAATTAATTTTATTGTTTGTATGCTTAATTTGAGAAAATGGCTTAATCGCGTAAAATGTGAAATTGACTACTTAATGTGTAAAGTGCTAACTTGCTAATGTCTTTATAATGTGAAGTCCTTAATAGGAAATTAGGCCATTAATTAAGATAGTGGATGGCATTATGTTTATAATATATAGTTTTTATATTATTTATAAAGGTTATAATAATATATTATATTATAAAGTTATTATTATAAAAGACAAACAAATTTAAAAGCCATATCCTCATCTTATTTTGACCGAAACTAAAGAAAAAAAAAAGAAACCTAAGCTAGGTTCGGCCATTTTTGAAGCTTGATTCAAGGTTAGTTTTTATTTGGTTTTTGATAATTTTTACGTTTTTGAGATCGTTGCTTTGTGTTCTTTAAAGCTCATGCTTCAATTTTGTGAATTGGTGATGATTTTGTAATTTGGCATTGATGTTAGCTTGATGTTTTTGTGGTTTGATGATGAAATATAAACTTTTGTTGATAGATTATTATGTTTAATTAAGTGATTTTTGATAAAAATGTGTATTAAGGATTAAATTGAGAAAAGTGTAAAATTAAAGGTTAAATGTGTGAATAAACTAAAAATATGGGCTGCTAGTAGTATGGGTAGAATTCGGCCTAACAAGGATTTAGTGAAATTTTGAGTATTTTATGTTATTTTGAAATAAGGACTAAATTGAGAAAAATGCAAAATGTTAGGGGCTAAAATGAAAATTGCCATTTATATGTTCTTGAATGAAAATTGAATGAAATGTTGAATAATTAAGTTAATTTTGATATTAATTAGATTGGAAAAAAAAGTGGAAATCGGATTTGGATCGGGAAAAATCAGAAGTTATCGATTAGTCGTTCCGGTCCGTTTGCGTCCGTACGAGGTAAGTTCATAAGTAAATAAATGCTGTTAAATTTGAATGTATATATGTTATATGTGCTGAATTTATCTTTAATAAATATATGTGTATATGCTGAATTGAATTTAGAGTTGGAGAACTAGTTACGAGCTTGAATCGATAGAATTACGACGTCCGAAAAGCCCCGTACGAACCATAGGAATAGTTAGGATACATATGTCATGACATAGGATTCCGATATGTGTTATCGTGTAGGACCACGTCTGGGACGTTGGCATCGATTTGAGATTTATGTATAAGACCATGTCTGGGACATCGGCATCATATTTGATTTCGTGTAAGACCCTGTCTGGGACAGTGGCATCGATATTGATTACATGTAAGACCACGTATGGGATGTTGGCATTGTACGAGTTTTTTTTAGCTTATTAATTAACTTACTTTGGTAGCATGAAAAGTGGTATAATATGGTTTGGTAAAAGTGGTCATTTGAATATCTATAAATGACGTATTGTTTTGATGTTAAGATATGAGATAATATGTTTATCTTATAGACTGGGTGATGGAGATGTTATGATTTATTGAGTTAAATTTGATAACCGAAAGGTTGTTTTTTTTCAAATTGTTGGACATTTGAGATATGAATACGTATGCCTATTTAATGTTTGCTTGTAGTTCGTTTTAAAAAGGTCAAATAATTGATTCAATGATGGTTATTAAATGTGTTATATATATAGGTAGTTATATGTTCGACTATGGTATTTGACTATTTAGGCTCGATTTTTGAATGACAAAGAATGTATATGATCTAATTGATATAGAGGTTAATTGAATGATTGATTATTGAAAATATTAATTGGTTGTGTATATGAATTATAGGCATGATATTTCGCATGCGAATTAGGTATGGGGTTCATGTGTGTGGTCGAATATAACATGTTAGATATGTTATTTAGCTTGCAAATTAGATATTTTATGACTTGGCATTTGTATTCGAAAATGGTTAAATTTGATTTAGTAAAATGTACATAAGGTTATAATGTTTAAAATGCTATCATTTGGTAAGTAAATTTAGAAATGACTTTTGGTTTTAGGGTGTTACGCACATGGTTGGATGATGTTAAAAAAAATTAGTTGGTCATGTATAAAGTTACCTAACGTTTTATGTGAAAATGATTATTAAACTGCGAGATATGGCTAAATTAGTTTAACAGGTGTATGTATAATGTTTATTAAATATTACGTTTGTTATTTAGTTAATGATATGGCTTGGATTTTTGTAATTTTGAAACATGTACAAATTGGTTTTGATATTTGATGGCTTGGCTTGAAAGTTTTGAATTAGCAAATGTAATAGAAATGGTTAGATATTGAAATATAGTTCGTACAAGAGAATGTTCAATAAAGCATGATCTATGTGGTTAGATATGTGATTCGAATAAATGATTTTGACTTGTATGAATAAGAGGTTGGTTTATTAATTTATTTCGAAAAATTTTATAAGGGAGAATACATTACTGGGCCTATGAATTGTAAGGAATGTCTGTTCTGAACTGTTTTTTATTTGGTAATACCTCGTAACCCTAGTCCGGCGACGACTAGGGTTACGAGATGTTACAAATGCCTGCACTTTTTCCAACGATTTAGAGACCACAGTTGTAACACCCCTAACCCGTGTCCGTCGCTGGATTAGGGTTGCGAGGCATTATCGATCAAAATACAACTCAGAACAGACATTCATTTCAATTTAAGTACCAAATAATATAATCATTTCAATTCTATTCATCTAGTATAATTTTAAACCAAACTAATGTGTTTCGATTCTATAATTCATACTCTACCCAAATTAATATTCAAACACTATAACCAATGAATCATGGCAACCGAATACTTAACTTATAACCAAGTATAAATTTTTTTTTCATATACCGATCATATATTAAGACATCCATTCACATAAATCTATTTCATTAACTACTTTCCAAAAACGCTATTTATAATTATGCACTTCTTCACATTTTACTAAGTCAAGCCAAACCACATGATTTATTAAACGTTAATATATATATACACGACATTAACAACTTCACATAATGGTCAAGTATAAAATTTGGTTTTACCATATTATGCACATTTTACCAAAATAATAACTACCAATTTTATATATAAAAGAGTCAAATCAAATCATATCATAATTACAATACCCCTTGACTAATAAATATCCAAAATACTTATCTATCATTTACCAAATTCTAAAATCACATATATGGCACATTTTAAACTCAAGCATTTAACTTAACAACTTAACCATTAATTACCAAAATAATGAATGTACAGACCTTATTTTGCCCGGGCCCATATAAACAAAAAATTTACTGACCCAATTACAATAACAGACAAACCCAATTTTCAGCCCAATGAACCCACAAGCCCAAACAAATTAATGGCCCAAACGGCCCGAAACCTTAACTGGTTTCAGCAGGAATTGAAACCCTAAGGCGCCGCTGCCTCTATGTGCGCCTTCAGCGTGCACCACGCTCGAGGTCTGCCACCGCCAGTCGACCTTACACCAAAACGGCAAGCCACACCTCTGCCTTCGTCAAGTACCTGCAAGCAACATAAAAAAGGGAAATAAAAGCAACAAAAGGGGGCAGAGAATGGGTTGATTTTCGGATTTATAAGCCTTGAAAATAACAATGTAAAGGGGGGACTTTTGTTTTTTGAAATCGGTATACAAACCGATTGAAACCTTTGTATCAGGGGGCTTCATCACTGTAATCGGGAGTCCCGATTTTTGAAAAAAACATTAGCAGAAAGAAATAAAATAATCAAAAAATAGTTTCAAGGGTTTGATATCAGATCCGTATTTCTTTTTTATTTTATTTTATTTTATTTTCTTTATTTCGTATATTAAATAGAAAAAAAGGGAAAAGGGACTCACCGGGAACCACCGTGGTTGCGCCGTCGGAGGGCTTCTCCTCCGTCGTTGATTCGGGTCCGAGAGGGGTTGTGGGTTTCCCTCTTCCCCGCTGGTTGAGAGATCTGAGATCTCAAGGATGCCACACGATGAGGGTTAAAAACCCCTTTTTCTCGCATGACTCCGGCCACCGTCCTTGGTGGCGCTGCGATGGAGATGCGGCAGACGGCGGCGGGGTTCCAAGTTTGGAACCCTAGCAGAGAAAAGGGAGTCTCCCTTTTATTTATTTATTTATTTTTCTTCTTATGTTCTGTGCACAAAATGAAATAGCAGAAGAGAAAAACTAAATTTTAGTATTTATATAGTTTGTAAAACGGCGCCGTTTTGGTAAAGGGGGATCCGCGCGTCGACCCGACCCGACCGCTGGGGATCCGCGCGTTTGGTCTTAAGGAGATATTTTTGCGCGCAGTCCTCCTAATTTTCAGCGCATTACAATTTGGCCCATTTCCATTATTTTCTTTTATTTTTAATTTAGCCACAAATTTTATTTTTGTTTCAATTTAGTCCATTGCAGTGCTGCGTTTTGGGGGTCTTGGTTTATTTACTTTTTTGGTCCCTCCCATTTTAGCGCGTGTTGCAATCTAATCCTTTTTATTTTAAATTCGCCCCATATTTTCATTACTAGTTTGATTTAGTCTGCATTTTAACACTTTTATTATTTTAGTTAATTATTTTTACTATTATTAATTATTATCAGTTTTATTTTCCTTTTACGTATTTGCTATTACTATATTAATATATTAATTACTTTTATTTTATTTTCAGCTTTATTTTTATTATATATATACGTATATTTTATAAATACATATATTTTTAATATACTTACATACCTACTTTGTTGTGATACCTATTTTCATAATTTATTTTGCATGTGTATATATACATATTTACGTTTTATATATATTGTATGATTTTTATACATATCCATATACATGTCCATATATTTATTTTATTTTCATATACATACCTATATATATATACCCACCCTTTTATAATCTATATATATACGTGCCTATTTTTATAATTTATATGTATTTATATATTTTCACACATTTTTTAAATTGTTTATATATATGTATATATCCATATTTTCATAAACACATTAATACCTGCTTATATATTGTTTTATACTTTATAATTCCAACATACGTATATATATATGTATTATATTTCTATTCCGTACAATTGTTTTATTTTGTATTTATTTCATTTTCTTTATTATTTTGAATAAATATTTTAATTTATTTGTATATGTATGTTTTTTATGATTATAAGTATGACTTCTATTTATTTTGTATTGCTGCTATTGCTCGCATCATTTTCATACTTCTGCTTGCATTATGATTTTATCAACTCTCGTATTTTTACTACGATTTTCGTATTTCATTTTGCTCGATGACAACATTTGTTTAAAAAATGGCGTTTTGTGTTTAGGTTTGAGAAAATTATACCCTAACTTACTGGGTTTCGATTTTCACGATAAATCTAAATGCACGAATTTTTTTAAACCCAAGTTTTAAATAATCTCGGGATTTTAAAAAGAAACACGTCCTAACTTACTGGTCGTGATCACATTTTCAAGCCTGAGATGATTAAAATATCTTTTCAACGAAATAAAATTTTCAGCATGTATTCTCGTATCAAGAATTCAATACGTTGTGTCCTAACGCATTGGATGTGACACGTTGTTTTCTCGAAACGAGAATTTTTTGAAATAAATGTAATATTCAATGTTTAATATTTTGATAAATTGTGCCCTAACGTATTGGGTTGCGATTTCTTCATTTGATTTAAACAATCGAATATTTTTTTTAACTTCATTACACGTTTTTTTAAACTCAAGTTTTAAACGATATTGAGATTTAAAAAAAAAAGAATCGCGTTCTAACTTACTGGTCGTGATATCCTTTTTTAAATCCGAGATAGCTAAAATATCTTTTAAATAAGTAAATTTTGGCATTCGTTCGTGTATCGGGAATTCGAGACATTGTATCCTAACTTACTGGATATGATTCTCTTTTTCACATGAAATATGCCCCTTTTTCCAAAATTTTCAACTACAAGGATCGTATTTTTAAATTTCTTTAAAGTTTTTAGCTTTTCGACATTAAGACATTAAGTGATCAACTAAGGTACCAATTTTGGGCGTATCGAGGGTGCTAATCCTTCCTCGTGCGTAACCGACTCCCGAACCCGTTTTTCTGAATTTCGTGGACCAAACCTGTTGTTTTAATAAAATCAAACCGTTTATTAAAAACAACCACTTTTCGAGGTGATCCAATCACACCTCATAAAAAAGGGATTGGTGGCGACTCCCGTTTCATTTTTCAAAACCCAAGTCGACCCCGTTTTTATCCAAAAAATGGTGTCAACAATGAACAAAACAAATCATAGGCATGAATAAGTATATTTTTCCTATTATTAGCCAAATATAAATACACACCCTTTACCATTTCCAAAATACATATGCACAACCGATCTTTTAACCATATATTCGGTCATAAAATTTATCCTCCGATAATCCAACCAATTTCACAATTTGAATCAAAGCTAATTGTACCATTTATAACCGTACCTAAATGACCATCAAATAAATTACAATATATGTTCATATTTTTACTATCACAAACTGTACTTTAACAATCAATATGCAAGCTATCAAACATACATAACTTAACTTATGTGAGCATATGTATTATGTCAAAAACACATCATTTACCACTTTCAAACCTTTACACAAGACAAATTATACATCCAAAATGAGCTACTTTCATGGCCGATTATACATCATCATTAACATTTCTCATTGCCTAATCATATAACCAACACCACAAACATATTTAACATGAAACATACCTCCAAATTAAGCTTATAACATGACCGAATATATATACCAACATTAGTATCATGATCAAGCCATTTTCGCATGGCTATATACATATATACAAATTTCAAAACCAAACATATCAAAACTAGCCTATACATGCCACATAACCAAGAACTCAAAGCTTATATTTACCGAAGCGATAACCGGATAGTGTGATGAGGTCTCCTATGACTTTCAACTCGAGCAAGTCTCTGAAACTCTATAAACATAGAAAGAAAACACACAGAGTAAGCTTAGAAAGCTTAGTAAGCCATAAGCAAATAAATCATCTCAATGCTATTTATAATTCAATTTAACTAGGCCGAATTTAGCAAATCTCAACCACATATACATTCATCATACTCGTAAATTCTTATGACCATATTAAGTAACTTTAATTATCTTATTTATCAATGAACATATAAACCATGCTTTTAAATTCGAATAGCAATCGTTAGCTTAATCATATACATTAAATTTGTACATATTAATTACATAACCAACCAAAACAAGTCATGCTTTACTTGCCATTTCACATATATGCTAACCATGCATCATAACACCACTATCTCTATATCAATTATCTAATCCAAATTTCAAACCAAATTAGTATACCTCAACACCATGTTTCATGTTTCATAATTCCCATGTTCGAACATATGACCACAATTTCATATAACGAGCATATGTAACACAACGTTCATTTGTATACATTCATTTCATTCATTGTCATATATTTCACATATCGTCATTTTAAACATTCTCACCTTTCAATTTTTGAATAACACTTCGTATGTACCTGAATCGGATATACTTTCACATAGTTATCCATTTCTCAATATTGCCTGTTGAACCATTCGAAATCAATAAGGATACTTAGATAGCTCGGAAAGCTCATACAACGACATATCCTAGATATGGTCTTACATGTTATCACATATCGATGCCACTGTCCCAGACAAGGTCTTACACAAAATCGTATACGATGTCGATGTCCCAGACATGGTCTTACACGTTAATCACAAATCGATGCCAATGTCCCAGATGTGGTCTTACACAATAACACATCTCGAAATCCTATTTCATGACATATGTACCCTATACTATTCCTATAGTTCGTACGGGGCTTTCTAACGTCATAATTCAATCAATTCCAACTCGAAACACGTCATTCCATGCTCAATTCAGTTCGGCAATATATATAACTATAATTAAATTCAGTAATATATAAAACATATACATTTGAATTCGAGAACATTTATTCACTTATGAAATTACCTCGTACGGACACGAACGGACCGGAACGACTATTCAATAACTTTCGACTTTCCTCGATCCAATTTTGATTTCTTCCTTTCTTGATCTAAATTAATACAAAATTTACTTATTTAATCACTAATTCACTCAAATTAACACAATTTACACATTAGGGCAATTTTACACTTTTGCCCCTATACTTTCACATTTTTGTAATTTAGTCCTTATCACATAAAATTAAAATTTCATGAAATTAAACACAAACCTAAGCTAGCCAAATTTTATTATTTCCATAACATCCTACATTTTTCATTTATTCACACTTTTACCACACGATTAATCATTTTTCTCAATTTAGTCCAAAATTGACATTTTTACTCAAAATCACTTTACCAAACATGTAAAAGTATCATCAAAATTTCATATTTCATCATCAGACATCAATTAACACCTGTATTCAACAATGGCAACTATCAAAATCTTTAACAGTTTCAAAATCAAAGGTACGAGCTAGCTAGATTACGAAGCAACGATCTCAAAAACATAAAAATCATCAAAAACCGAGCAAAGAACTTACCTTGATCAAAGATACAAGTGCCGAATGCATGAGACCTCAAAAATTGTGTTTTCTTTCTTTAAAAATTCGGCATTCACCAAAACGATGGACTAATGTCATGTTTTGGTTTATTTAATTAACCATTATTTATTTAATTACCAAAATGTCCATTAATAAAACATAAATAAAACACTTAATGGTTGTCCATCTTTGTCCACTCAATTATTCAATGGTCAAATCACAACATAAGGACCTCACCTTTAATTTACTAAAGCAAATAAGCACTTTAACTTATAGCATGCTACTTTTCAATTTTACGCGATTAAGTCCTTTTTATTAAATTAACCACTCAAACGGTAAAATTTCTTTACGAAATTTTCACACGAACATTCTATCATACTATAAACATTAATAAAATAATAAAATAATTATTTTGACCTCATATTGTGGTCCCAAAACCACTGTTTCTGACTAACCCTAAAATTAGGCTATTACAACTCTCCCCCCTTAGGGATTTTCGTCCTCGAAAATCATATCAAAGAATAGATTTGAAATTTGCTTTCTCATAGCCTTCTCAATTTCTCACATAACCTCGAATTTCAATTCTTTAATCTCACGAGCTAAGATTCTGATCTGTTCTTCGCTATACGTCATATCAAACTGAAACTGTTTATATCTGTATTGAATCACTTTCACTTTCAGCTCAACTTCTCTAATGAATTCAATCCCGTGAATCCTTTTTCTTAGAAAGCTCGATCCTGAAACTACGAATTTTGATAACTGAATCATATGATACCTCATACAATGTTATTTTTATATTTACATGATAGCTTATCAAACAACAATAATCTTTCTTAGTTGCTTTCAAACTCTAAAACACAGTGACAAATAAATATTTCAAGAATTTGAATTGCGTTCTTTAATTTCAATACAACCTCGTACTCAAAGCTTACTGTAATTTCTCTCAGAATTACCATATGAGTTTCAGATCTTAATCCGAAACAATGATGATTGGCACCATAAGAAGACTTACCATCTCAGAAACAGATAACTCAACTGTTTTATCAAAAGAGAAAATCCATATGTATAGAGAGATTTCTTTAGGTAGTTAATAATATTTTAGATAATTCTATCTTTTTCAATGATAAGGATAATCTCAGTACAAATTTCATCAAAATTATATTTCATTACTACTCAGATATCAACTCATACTGAAGCAGTCCCGAAGAAACTTAATAATTAACTTTAACTTGTTGATAACTCAGGCGTTTGAATGTAAAGTCAGAAATATCACGTTTTATACTAATTCATTAATACCATTTTCTCAAACTATCTTGCATCTTGTTACTCTCGTATGAACCAACTAACTGACACTGTGAGCCACCTGTAACAATGGTTATACAATCTCAGAGCTTTTTGGTATTGATACTCTATCTCGAAGCAACATTACAATCATCGATTCCACATCTGAAGTTTTGAATCAGAAATCAATTTATGCTAAACCCCTTTTTGACTTATAATTTGTTAACACATTTTTAAATTCCACGAATTCACTTAGTAAGCATTAATTTAACTTCTAATCCAGCTAACACATATTCATCATCTGATAAGATCAATCACGATTCATCGCTCGTAAATTACACAAAAGTTTCTTATTCAGATCATCCGAAACTATGATGACTTCCCTCAGATAATAATCACTTACAAACTTAAAAGATTTCGAAAATTCAAGCTATCTCTACTGGGCCACGTTCGGGCCATCCTTACTGTCCCCAAATTTTAGATTTTTTTTTCACTGACATTAAACATTTTAAACTCTTATAGTCATCAAATATGTTACATAACTCTTTTCATGCAGCTTTAAATGTATGAAATCACAAAATATCTCTGTACACTCTTTTGGTTATTACAACAGTACTACCTGTTAATTGCCATACATGTCCTTCCAATATTGGCTTGTTTCGAGAGAGAGCACTAGCAGCAGCATTCGAAGATCCTTTCCTATAAATAACTTTATAATTGTATCCTAGCATTTTTGCAACCCATCTCTACTGAAAAGGGGTTATGGCTTACAGATATGGTAAGAACCTCAAACTTTAGTGATTGATCCTTATTTTAAAGTGCCTTTCCACTAGATATGCATGTTATTTTCTCATAGCTAACAAGACAACAAGCATTTCCTTCTCATGATTGGATAATTCTTGGTGTCTGACCCCTAGGCCTTTGCTAAAAAAATCTATTGGTTGTCCCCTTCGCTGCAAGACAGCTCCTACCCCAAAGCCAGAAGCATCAATATCAACATAAAATTCCAGATTAAAGTTTGGTAACACCAACACTAGTGCTGAAAAAAGGGCTTTCTTATCACCTTTTGGTATACCCTCAGCTACAAAATATTGCTTGAGTTTTTTACCACCAGCCCTTGAAATCTAACCCATTGAAAAGAGGGCAATCTAGCTTGTAAAGCCTATCTTGGAGTGTTCCTGGTTGAAAATGAGGGGAGCTGGTATGACTCGGCATTAAGGAGGTTAAGGGACCTCACTAGGTTCATTGGGGGAAAAACCAAGAGGTGGTCCTCCCAAAACACCCTTACCCTTAGCTTGGGCAGTGCATTGCTGGTAGCAATTGGGTGACTGATATATTGCTTGAGTAAACTTTGGATATCCCCTTTAAATTCCTCCTTAAAAGCTTGCAATCTTGCCTCCATTTTGGTGTCCAAGAGAGATATTTCCCCTTGCATCTTGGTAAGCTCCCGCAACAAAATAGTAACTTCCTTTTGCAGGCGTGTGGTGCCTCCTTCCCCAGCCATAAAGGTCGTGCTACCTTTGATACCTTTGTTATAGCTCGGAAAGTTGAGAAGAATGTAGAGGGGTTTTGAGAATAGAGAAAGAAGAGAAGAGAGAAATTAGAGAGAAGAATTTCTTGTGTGTATTTTTCTTGGCTTCTTCTAATTCCTTACAACATAATAAAGGAAATGAAAAACATATAAAAAAAACTAATTGGTTACAAAATACGATAACTGTTGTTGACTAGGCCTAACCAAAACGCCCTGTTTAACTTACCCAACACGCACCATTTTACAAGCTATCACTATGCATTGTTCCCTTAAACTAGATGTCGTCATTTCATAAGTTCAGAATTTTGTCCCATAACAAATTATTGCAAAATTCTTAAACTTTTTTTTGAAGAAAATTTACAATTGTTGGAGGTGTGGGATTCGATTAAAAACTACAAATATCTTGAGTTGCCTTTTATATGGGACACAGGAAAAAAAAGGAAGCACCACAATTTATTGCAAAGAAGGTCATAGGAAAAGTCTACAATTGAAAAAAGAAACTCCTATAATAGTAGGACATGAAACATAAAGTAGTAGTGAAGCTAGAAAATTTATAATGAGAGAGAAAATAGAATTGAAAAATTGTATAGGTTAAAATAAAAAAAATTATTATTTATTTATTAAAATTTATCAAAATTTAAAGATATAAAGAAGTAATCATACCAAATCAAGGAAGCGAAAGCCCCTGCCAGTCTTCTTGTGCAACGTATGTTATGAATTGTAAAATTACTTTAACATTTTGTAATGAACTTTTTTTAATGAAATGTTTGGATAAAAATAACATATGATATTGTATTCTCATCTATTATATTAAAAAGGTTTAATATTCAATTTGACCCTTAAATTATACATGATTTCTCATTTTGATATTTGACTCTCTTTTTTTTATCTCATTTTAGTATCTATATTATTATTATGTTACTCCATCCGGTTCAATTTTTGTGATGGCATTAAAAAATCGATTGGCATGTGATATCACTTAAAATGTGCCACGTGGCATATCCAACCAATCAGAAGTGCCACATGACATTCAAGTTTATTAAAATAAAAAACTTAAATTTAAATTAAAAATGGAAAAGAATTTAAAAATTAATCATTAAAAATAATATCTTTGACTTACTTTGAATTTTTAATAATTTCAAATTTTCATAAAATTTTTAAATATATATTTGAATTTTTTTAAAAATTTATTTAAAACTTTTTTAAAATTTATATATTTGGCTTTTTTTTAATTTCAAATTTTAAGTTCAATTTTTTGATTTTTCATTTTTTATACTTCATAATTTTTAGTTAAACCTTTTCTTCTTGTTTTTCTTTTTTGAATTTTTATTCATTGTTTTAAATTTTTAAAATTTAAAATTTTTGGAAAATATTAAAACTTTTACAAAATTTGTAGAATATATATATATTTGAAATCTTTAATTTTTTTGCCTTTTTTATAAATATAAATACTTTTTTTCATTTCTTATAAAACTTTTATTTTTTATATATTATTTTGACTTTTCAAATTTATATATTTTATAATTTTATAAAATTTTACTTATTTAAAAAATAATTTTTTAAATTATTTATATTTTATATATGATATTAGTTTTCTTTACATATTAATTAAATTACATTTATTATTTTTAATTTATTTTATTAACTTTGTAACATTTCATTAATAAAATTTTTATGAAATTAAAACATAATAATATATTAGTAATTTTAAAACATGATAATTGATATTAGATTGAATTTTAATAAATAATATCTTGAAAATATTTTTAAAATATAAATATTATCATAGTAGGTTTTGTGAAATTCTATTTTTATATATAATTTCTAACTTAATTTTTATTATTAATTATTGAATGTAGATTGTTAATTAAATTTAAATATTGTGACCACTAAATAATTTATTGTAACATTATATCTATTTTCATTTTAATAGTGTATTTAATTTTAAAAATATTAAAAAGAAATTTTTTCCAATTTAAAATTTACAGTGATTTATTATGTAAAATTATAAGTTGAATTATAGAATATAATCAAATTGAAAAGATTATAAGAAAAAAAAGAGAGTTTATGTTGCAATGTTTCCCTACACAAATACGTACTTTTTTTTCTTACCACATTACAAATTTTTATGTTGTGAAGATATTAAAAGCTTAAGAATATTGTAATCTAATATATATAATTTTTTTTATTTTTTTAATCAATATAAAAAGATAAAAAAAGATTGATGTGATAAGTTCTAATAACACTAAGTTTTAATCTTTATTTTCTTAACGTGGTGGAGAAATTTAGGTATAGTTTAAGTCCAAAGTTAGCATTAAGCTAATTAAAAATAAGAATTAAAAATAAGAATTATAGTTTAAGTCCCCGAAAAGTCAGAAAACGGCGTCGTTGGGTTTCGATTTTTGCGGCGTTTTTTAAAAAAACGCCACTAATTATATTTTTGCGGCGTTTTATATGAAGCGCCGTTATTTCTCATTTTTTAGCGGTGTTTTCTATCTAAACGCCGTAAAATGTGCCGCTAAAAGCCTGTTTTAGTGTAGTGATAGAACTTTCCAAGCATAGGTAGGGCAGGATAGGTAGCACCCTCATTTCTCATTACTGTGCTGGAAAGAATTTTAGGTTTTAATATCTGTCTCAAAATGAGGTTATTAGGGAAATATATCGGTTTTTAAAACTAAATAGAAATTTAAGGAAATAACCATTTATTTCAAAATATTTTAATCATTGGATCGCCACAGTTAGAAATTCAAGGCCATTGATTTTCTAATTGTACTATTTAATTTTTTTTTATCTCTGATGTCTTTTTTCTATATATACCCTTTACACTTTCAATTTTTTTTTGTTCAATACTATCCATCTATTTTCTCAACTCTTTTATTCTTAATTTTCTACCTTAATCTCTCGAATTTCTCTCACGTTCTTCTTCTCTCAATTTTCTATCCTTACCATTTGTACTACCAGACATGGTATTAACATTTACTCACTTCTTATTAATTGAGAAAAATACTTCGTATCTTTAAGTATTATCTCTTCATTCTTGATCTTAGGATCAGCCAAAGACTTTGGGGAAATTCATTTTCTTCATACTTCATAGAATGAAATATACCCTAAGTGTTGTTCAAGAAAAAAACACTTTATTTAAAAGAAAATATTGAAAGTCGAATAACATGAAAATATAACTTTTTCATAAAAAAAACAATAAATCAAATGTTCTAGAACTGAATAACACGGGCATATATTTTTTTCCTAAAAAAGAAAATCAAATGCTTAAATAGAAAATAATAACTCAAATCAACTTTTCCATTGTCATTCTCAAAAAAATCTTCCACATCCAAATGGGTAAAATTAACAAGATTATTGAAGTCATCACCATTGTAAGTAGATTTTGTTTCAGTATTATACTCAAGATCATCATCTTTGTGCACAAAATTAGCCTCTACATCATCATTTTGATATATCAAATTTGCTCTAACATTCTTTCCCTTCTTTTTGAGAGAGGCTTGATATAGCTTTACAAGATGTTCAGGTGTATAACAAGTATGCGACTAATGTCTTTTCATTCCACATCGATAGTACAATTTTTTTTTTGTACTTTTGAAGGATTGATTAGATCACTTTTCTCATTCTTTTCAATGTTATTCTTATTTTGATGGTCAATACTACCATCATGATAACAATAACTATTACATTTTTTACCACATCCATAATTACGGTTACGACCGCGACCACAACCATAATTTGTTTCACTTTTAGAAATACTATGTACTACCACATTCACTTCAAGGGATGAAGCAAAACTAATGGGACGACTTTCATGGTTTTTCATCAACAACTCGTTATTTGTCTCAGCCACCAAAAGACATAAGATTAATTTATAGTATTCTTAAAATCCTTTTCATGACATTGCTGCTGTAGGAGTACATTAGAAGCATGAAAGGTTAAGAAAGTTTTCTCTAATAAGTCTGCATTAGTAAATTTTTTCTCCACACAATTTTAATTGAGAGTTTATTTTGAATAATGTAGAGTTGTACTCACTTACTGGTTTGAAGTCTTAAAATCTAAAGTGTATCCAATCATAACGAGCATTAAGAATGATTACCCTTTTTTATAGTTGTATCTTTCTTTCATGTTATTCCACAATTTAAGTGGATCTATGGTCAAACAATCTGCTTTCAACCCTTCATGAAGATGAGATGGAGGAAAATCATAGATTTGACATTGTCTTAGTTAAATTCCTGATTGCCTTGCACAATCGTATTTCTAAAACCTTTAGCATGTAGATTGATTTGAGCATCAAGTATCCATTATAATAATATTTCCGAGTTATATCAAGAGTTACCAATTAGAATTTTATAATGTTTGACATAATTATCACTAAAACAAAATAAACTAAAATTAAAACAATCTTTATAATATAAAATTTTGGCTTTCTTTTTTTCTGTCGGGCTAAGATTCAACAATCTCAAGAAAAGAGAATAATACTTGATTGATTTCTTCACAAACTAGTTACATGTATTTAATACAAAGATGAGAAGTCTTTGATAACTACCGTTACTAACAACTTTATAACTAATCACAACTAACAGTAACTAATAACTGAAACTGTATTTACTCCTAATATACCCCGTACTTATCTATTTTTTTGCTAATCAAAACTCCTCCTAAGTCATGTTAACAACACAAAGCTGATTTCGAAACCTGGTGAACACTGCTGCTGGCAGCAGTTTTGTTAGTATATCCACAATCTGGTTGGAACCAGGAACATGGCCGACTTGAAGCACCCCAACTGCCACTTTTTCTCTGACAAAGAACACATCCAACTCCACGTGCTTAAATTTGGAGTGCATAACAGGATTTCCTGCTACTACAATCGCAACTGAGCTGTCACACCATATCAAACCCTTGGTTGAAACTGGAATGCACAACTCAGTTAACAAGGACCGAATCAAAACCATTTCTACAGCTATATGAGCAACACTCATGTATTCTGCCTCTGCTGTAGATCTAGAGACCACTTGTTGTTTCTTTGAGCTCCAATAAATTGGATTCCCTCCAAGAAATACACAAAACCCGGAGGTTGACCTGCGATCATCAACATCTGACCCCCAACTAGCGTCTGAATATCTTTCAAGTAGAAATTTAGAGGCTCGAGTGAATTTCAGGCCATAGCTCAGTGTCCCTTGTAAATACCTTAATATTCTTTTGACAGCTTTGAAGTGTAAATCCAATAGCTTATGCATGAACTGACACACCTTGTTCACTGAGTAAGCAATGTCGGGTCTGGTGATCACCACATACTGTAAGGCACAAACAATGCTTCTGTAGTGATGTTCATCCTCAACATGACTCCCTTCAGCAGCGGACAGATGACAATTAGTGACCATTGGTGTTGGTAGGCCATTCGATCTATCCATGGAGACTTTGTGAAGTAAATCCCTAATGTACTTTGTTTGAGACAGAAACATTCCTTCTAACGTGTACTGAACCTCAATGCCAAGAAAATAACTCAACTTTCCTAGGTCTTTTAAAGAAAACTGCGCATTGAGCTGAATAACAAATTGATCAATAGCTTGAGAGTCATTCCCAATGATGATAATGTCATCAACATAAACTAAAACATAAAGTAATTGAGCACCTGGTCGAAGAATAAATAGAGAGCTATCAGCTTTGAAGATCTCAAATTTTGTGGCGACCAGAAACTCTCTCAGCTTCTGAAACCAAGCTCGAGGGGCTTGTTTAAGACCATATAAAGCCTTTTTCAATTTACAAACAAGAGGCTCACAATTTAATCCACGTTGTTTAAATTTTGGTGACTGTAGCATATAGATGTCCTCACTCAAATCCCCATTCAAAAACGCGTTGTTGATGTCAACTTACCTAAGTGGCCAGTTTAGAGACACTACCAACGTAAGAACCACTCTGATAGTGGTTGGCTTAACTACAGGATTGAAGGTTTCCTGAAAATCGACACTAGCTTTTTATAGATAACCTTTAACAACCAGCCTGCCCTTGTATCGGGCAATGGAGCCATCTGTATGCCTCTTGATTCTGAAGATCCATTTACAACCAACAGCACGACGACCTTTTGGTAAGAAAATAAGGTCCCAAGTATGATTAGAAATCAAAGCATTGTATTTAGCTTGTGCTTTTATTGTCCAAGAAGTACTTTGAAAGGCTTCAGTGATGGTTGTAGGCTCAATCTCATCCAAGACAGAAGCAAAAACCTTGGGTCTAAAAATGCCACTTTTGGAGCGAGTTTGCATAGGATGACTATTCATATGTACTGGAGGTGATGGAGCTGCTGCAATACCCTCAATTCAATCAACAATAATAGGTTTCTTTAACTACTGTTGGGAAACTAGCAGAAGTACTAGAAGAAGACTGAGTGGGTTGCGACTGTTTATGAGAAGACACCATACTAAAGTTTCTGTTTGACCTGGGAGTTGCTTGTGCTGTCGTGTGCCCACAAGAATCACTAGTTACAACCAGAGGAAGCACAGAATGTTGAGGAATACCCCGCATAGATTCAATTAGAGACTCATTGTAGAAACCATCATTAAAGGGAAACTTTGTTTTATTAAACCGAACATGTCGAGACAGAAAGATTCGACCATCCGCAGAAAGACACCTATAGCCTTTGGTGTTAGAAAGACTTCCTAGAAATACATATCTTTGAGACCAAAAATACAACTTGCACTGTTGGAAGGGCCTTAGATCAGGAAAGTAAGCACGTTCAAATACCCGTAGCAAGCCATAGTCAAGGTTTGAGCTTGTAAAGCACTTCATAGGGACTAAAGTGACACAATACTGGAGTAGGTAGCCTGTTAGTCAAGTAGACAACATGCATAAAGGCATAAAACCAAAATTTTAAAGGCATACTAGACTGTGCCAAAAGAGATAAGACCATATCAACTAGTTGCCTATGTTTTCTTTTAGCAACACCATTCTGCTCCGAGGTGTAGGGACAAGTGACCCTGTGCTGCACACCAAGTTAAGATAACTCTTTAGACAGGACACGATATTCGCCCCCATCAGTTTGTAGCATCTTAATAGAACGACCAAATTTGACTTTAACCATCTGATGAAAATTCAAAAAACACTGAGCCACTTCAGACTTGGTTTTGAGAAAATAAACCCAAGTGCATCTGCTATACATGTCGACAAACGAGACATAGTAAGAGAAACCATTTGAAGAAAAATGAGTAGGGCCCCATACATTAGATACCACAAGTTTGAAAGGGAAAGAATACACTGTATGTGAAGTGGAAAAAGGGAGCTTGTGAGCTTTGCCTAGCTGACAAGATGTACAAACTTGCTGCAGATTATTCTGTTTGAAAGAAATATTACAAGCCTTCAATACATGAGCCAGAATGGTATTACAAGGATGGCCAAGCCTGTTATGCCATAAGGAAGACGAGAAAAGCTGAGCATTGTTTAATAAACTTGAGCTAGGCTGCGAGGAGAAATTAGCAGCAGTAGGAGTAGACTGAGAGAACTGAAATCTGTACAACCCTTCATGCATGTGGCCCTCTAGTAGTGTCATCCTATCTGAATGTCCGTCACAAAACACAAAATCGGGTGAAATTCAATATCTTTAGGAAACTGACCTACAGACATCAAATTCTTGCATACTGTAGGAACATGCAAAATATTCTGAAGACGTAGGAGTTTGGCCTCAGCTAAGAGAGTGGATGAGCCTACATTAGCAATAGAAACAGACTCACCATTTCCCATAGTGACATGGTTTGTACTTGCGTAGGGAGAAGCAGCCGTGAGGTTGGACACTTCAGGGGTAATGTGATTTGTTGCACTAGAGTCAGGATACTAGATGGAATCGGGCTGTGAAGATGTGGAAGCTCGAAAAGGCAAATGACTGGAAGAATTCTGAAGAAACGAGCCACAGCAATGAGACATTGCTTGAGAAGTAAGAACCGAGGAAGGACAGCTAGAACCATGTAACTGATGACAATTTACTTGTACTGAGGTTAGACCTACAACACCAGAAAAATGCTCATCAAACCTGTGATAACTGGTCTGAAACATGTGGCCCAATTTACCACATAACTGACACTGTGGCCTAGTACGAGACCAGCCCCTTCCATTTCTACGAGACCTGCCATGAGATCAACCCCGACCTGGTCCTCTATAGACTTGCTTAGAATCCTGAGAGTAGCGAGTAGACTCAACAGATTGTTTCAAGCCAACCTCATTGTCTTGCTGTCTAGACGCCAAATTAGCTTGGCAGGGAACTTCTGTTAACAACTCTAGTTATCTTGCTTCACAATCAAGTAACATCTCAGTCAACAAATCAAGAGATAAACGAGTGGCTGAGGCAAACACCCGAATAGATTCGAACTCGATTAAAATACCAGCCAATATGACACTCACTTGTTCTTGCTTAAAGACAAAGCTACCAGCATCATTCAAATTATCACTAAGTTGTTTTACCTTGGACACATACTCTTTAACAAAAAGATTTGCTTTCTTGAGTGAGTACAGAGCATGACGCATGCTCGAGACCTTAATGGTCGATTTTGCACTAAATCTTCTTTCAATGGCAGTCCATATATCAAAACTTGTTTTGGCAGTTGTAAGATGAACTAAAATATCATCTGTAACAGTGGACAACAACCAAGAATCTAGAAACTTAACTTGCTTCCTATGGACAAGAAAAGCGGGATTTTTACGTTGCTGACCTTCAGAACCAATAACAAGAGGAGGAAGAGAGGGAATGGTACCTAACACAAACCCTTCAAGACCATAGCCTTCAAGAATCAACAAAAGCTGATGCTTCCATAAAAGAAAATTGTGTGAAGCAAGTTTGATGGTATCATATTTAGAGAAGTAGTGAACTGCTGGTGCACAAAAGGTGTCATTTCCTTGCAAATGCTCAGCCTCCCTAGTGTTAGAGGAGTGACGTGGTGTGTCAACTGCTGGTACACTGTCTGAAATCGCATTAGTAGCCATGAAAAAAAACTTTTACACCAAGAAAACCTTGGCTCTTGATACCATGCTAAGATTCAACAATCTCAAGAAAAGAGAATAATACTTGATTGATTTCTTCACAAACTAGTTACATGTATTTAATACAAAGATGAGAAGTCCTTGATAACTACCGTTACTAACAGCTTTATAACTAATCATAACTAACAATAACTAATAACTGAAACTGTATTTACTCCTAATATGCCGCAGTAAAAGGGTTTTATAAAAGAAATTTAAGAAAAAGGTTTAGATTCTCGTAGGGCGAATGAATGACTAAGGTAGAAAAGCAAGAATATTATAAGGGGAAGCAAGCTCAAGGCTTCGCTAAGGTAGAAAAATTCTGGAATTTTGAATAGTTGGCTTAAGAATCTTTCAGTTGAAAGAGAAAAAAGTAACAACAATCGTGAAAAAAGAAACAATTATTCTTGTAACGTGTTATAAAAATAAAGAGAAAGAACAAAAAAAAAGTGTAAAAGAAATATAGTATTTTATTAATCAAAATAGGGAATTATTATGATACTTATCTAAAATTTATTTTCATAGATATAATGAGTACAAATGAAATGAAACTCTACGTTTAATGAACATGAGAGTCCTAAAATATATCAAACTTATTTTGATTTTGATGGCATCCACTTGATAACACATTGTGAAATTTTAAGACATACATATGTCAAAAAAATAGACCCTCCACGTATTTGTTTGTTTTTTTTTTAGAAGCTTTGATTTTAAACATTATATATAACATTCATTTAACAAAAGTTTTCTATAGAATCATTTATCAAGTTGATAAAAAAGAGTAAAATTATTTTTATTTAGACATTATATATCAAGGTTTGAGTCCTTAATCATCTATTTACTTCTCCAAATTTACAAGAATAAAAACTAATATATTAATTAAAATTATTGGTAATTAAAAAATTTACTACTACCATATTCTATTCAAATGAAAATTAGGTCAGAACAAGTGCTAATTCAACATTTTATTTATGCTAGTACATGTACTTATTCAACACTTCATTTTGATACAAAGGAGAGAGGTCCTAAAACTAATGAAGATAGAACGGTTGTTTAGATTGGAGCACTGATATGTTAGTTATAAAATCTTGAGTTAATAGATTTAAATTTTAATTGTTTTTTAAGATAACTATATCATCTTTAATTTATAATAATAAAAAATATTATGTTAATTAAAATGATTGATAATTAAAAATAATACTATTATCATATTTTATTTAAAAAAATTAGCTTAATACATGCACTAGTTATGCTAGTACATGTACTTATTCAACATTTTATTTTTGTTTCGACCACTGATATGTTAGTTACAAAATCTTGAGTTAATAGAGCCAATTATATTATCTTTTAATTATTAACTAGTGTCCAGCTTTATGTTTAGGATTAGTCTATAATAGTAACAGTTTATGTGCAAAGTATGGGGCAAAATTTTACATTACAAAGACGATAAAAATATAATTTTTTTGATTAATCATGAAATGTGGTGTGGTGATTTACCTCATTCCTAAATTATAAGGTTGAGAGTTCGATTTTTACCGAATGAAGCATATTTCATAACCAATCATTTATCTCTTTGAAGAGCACTTGTGACGAATATATTAATCACTAAAATAATAGTGAACATTTTGATTTCGAAAAAAAAAACTTATATGCAAAGAAATTAATCACTACCGACAACGTAGAACTTGAGTTTGACTAAAAAAATACAACTTGTGGTTTTAGCATTGCAGTTAATAACCGGGAGCGCATTCAATATAATGTGTTTGAGCCATCTCATTCTCCACTGATGCATGTTAAAGGCTGCGGCCGGGACTGCATATATTGTAAAGCTTAGGCATTAAATTCAAACCGTCACAGCTCTCAATGCGTTATATTACTCGAACGCTTGAACGGCCTTAAGCGTTATTTCCCTTTCAGTTCATTGGGTCGCCGTTTTCAACCTCAGGGGGGGGCGGGGTCTCTCATTTATTGCTCTCCTTTCCCTCGGGTCTCACAGTCTCAATCATTGCTTTCTACTAAAGTCTATAGTATAGTATGCGCGCCCACCGTTAAACATGTATCAGATATGGTCATAACGTCCCTTCCTCAACCCCCTCCACACAATTCGTTCTCAGATTTCCAACCCTTCTCTCTCTCATGCAACAGAGCTCTTCGTTTTCCTCTCTCCACGTGAAACTCTCCCCCTTCCTTCCTCTCCTTTCGTTATGTCACATCCATTTTTTTAACGCTTTCTACATAATAATATTATATTAACATATTTAAATAATCACCAAACATATTTCTATATTATATATAGTATCCACCCCTTTCTTTCTTTTTCTACTCTGCATAAAGTTAAGCATCTTACTTCCTTTTTTTTAGTCTTTGTTCTTTAATGGAGTTGGGTTCGGTTTCAAAAGATACAAGCTGGTGGGTTTACACTCTTCCAGCTTTCTTTGGATCCAAAAATTTGTTCGATGGGTATGTTTTGTTTTCCCTCTTTATGGCATTTCTTTCCATTGCCCTTTTTTCTTGGGCATTTGCTGTTGGTGGGATTGCATGGAAAAATGGAAGGAACCGAAATGGTACCCTTCCTATTCCTGGTCCTAGGGGTTTCCCTGTTTTTGGTAGCCTCTTTACTTTGAGTCGTGGTTTGGCTCACCGTTCGCTTGCCGCCATGGCTTGGTCCAGGGCCAATACTCAGCTCATGGCTTTTAGCCTAGGTTCCACCCCAGTGGTCGTAGCTTCTGATCCCCACACGGCTCGAGAAATCTTAACTTCCCCTCACTTTGCTGACCGACCCATTAAGCAGTCCGCTAAAAGCCTCATGTTCAGTCGAGCCATAGGGTTCGCTCCCAACGGAACCCATTGGAGGCTTTTGAGAAGGATAGCTTCCTCCCACCTTTTTGCACCCAAGCGCATTTTAGCACACGAACCCGGTCGCCAGCTTGACTGTACTGTCATGCTGCGCAACATTGCGAACGAACAGAAGCTTCATGGCTCTGTTTGCTTAAGAAAACACCTCCAGTTTGCTGCTTTGAACAATATCATGGGGAGTGTTTTTGGCAGAAGATATGACCAGAGAAAAGACAGTGAAGAACTAGAAGAGCTTAGGGATATGGTAAGAGAAGGGTTTGAACTACTTGGGGCTTTTAATTGGTCTGATTATTTGCCATGGCTGAGTTACTTTTATGATCCCTTTCGTATCAATCAACGTTGCTTGCAACTCGTTCCCCGAGTTAGGAAACTCGTCAAAGGCATCATTGAACAACACCGACAACTCAGTAAGTCCAAAATGCTGTCTGATAATGCTGATTTTGTAGATGTTTTGCTCTCTCTTGACGGTGAAGAAAAACTCCAAGAAGATGACATGGTTGCTGTTTTATGGGTTAGTAAATAGTAACAACATAGTAGTATTTTAATTTTTATGTGATCATTATTATTTGCATGTTCAAATACTGAGTTAAGTCGGAGAATTTTGGTTAGGAAATGATATTCAGAGGAACTGATACGACTGCTTTGTTAACGGAGTGGGTCATGGCTGAGTTGGTATTGCACCCGGAAGTACAAGCCAAGCTGCAACTTGAAATTGACAGTGCTACGAGGAACAAAACCCTCACCGACGCTGACGTGGCGAAATTACCTTACCTTCAGGCGGTGGTCAAAGAAACCCTACGGATCCATCCCCCAGGGCCATTGCTTTCTTGGGCTAGGCTGTCCACGTCGGACGTCCAGCTCAGCAACGGGATGCTGGTTCCCGCCAACACAACCGCCATGGTGAACATGTGGGCCATAACCCATGACCCCAAAGTGTGGAAAGACCCGGTCGAGTTCAAGCCGGAGAGGTTCCTGGAAGCTGAGGTGGACGTAAGAGGCGGTGACTTGAGGCTCGCACCCTTTGGGGCTGGGCGCAGGGTTTGCCCTGGGAAGAACCTTGGGCTGGTGACGGTCCAACTGTGGGTAGCCAAGCTGATGCAAGGTTTCAAGTGGGTTCAAGATTCGGTGGCTCACCCGGTCGATTTGAGTGAGGTCCTGAAGCTGTCATGTGAGATGAAGTTCCCATTGCATGCTATTGCTGTGGAAAGAGAGGATACCCTTTTGCCTTAGCCTAGGGTTTTAGTTTTCTAGGGTTTAACTGTTATCATCGTTCTTGGTTTTATTTAGTGTGTTCTTTTTTGTTTTTGTTTTTTTGAGATTTTCTATGTGAAACTGTATATTTAGTATAGTGGGTAAACGAATTTCCTGCAGGTATTTGATATTTAGGCTTTGGGATTGGAATGAGTTTTCGTGGGCTCCTAAATTATAATTTGATGTTTTGCTTGCATTCTCTATTTATTATTTATTCAAGGTTGTGTCTTACTGGGTACATATTAACAACAGCAAAGTTTTTGGGTGTCTACATCACTGGTTTTTTGTGAAAAGAATATGGTATGAATTATGATTAAGTGATAGAAATGAATTTATGTTCTTGAGGAGTTCTCTAAATAAGTATTCTATAAAGTACGACTAAAAGTAAAAGAAATTAAGTTCATATATCAAGTTAAAAATTTTCTTCCTGCTGATATACATAAATTTAATAGTTCATATGTTACGTACAAATGGTGACCCCAAAAATAAAGAATGGTTAGGTAACAGTCCGCGATTCCAATAACCGACAAATCTAATCAAACAAGTACAAAATTATTCAAATTAAGGTTTAATATCTGGAGATTATATTGTATTGTATTAGGATAGAATTTTGTAGAAAAGTTGATACAAATATTCAACAAGGGAGGAGATAAGAAAGAGAACATGATAGTGTTAAGGAGGCCAGTTCACCTAAACAGGCGGAGCTTTGAAAAAGTAAGGATGTAAGGTAAATTACTGAGGATATTGCTTAGGGTTATTGATGGGGAAAAAGATCTCTTCTTTATTGTTCCTTGTACCCTATATATATAGGGGAAGGGTCTCTTTCCCAATAGTGTCATGTCACTAACAAACTCGGAGCATGGTGATCGTGTGGTCGATCAAGTGACAAGGCTGCTCTACGTAAGTTGTCGTCAAGCGAGGTACAACCCTAACATTTTCTTTTTTGAGGTAGTACAAGGTTGTTTTGCTTTAGTGGTCCCCTAGGAGTTCCACTAAAAGCAAGTGGCTTGGTGAAAGGTGAGATGCACGGATGGCTGGTCACTAACTTAGTGATCAAACGATTGATGTGAGGTGGAGCGCCATTTGAAGGTTCTTCTCAGGTAATTTCTTGTGGTGTCATGTGTCTAAGTTAGGTAGTTATTACTAATTTTTATGAGATATAATTATTTTGACTATGATTATAATTAAAGATCAATTTAATTGAGAAATGATTAAAAGTTCATTGTTTTTATAAATTAACAAATTTTAAGATGATATTCTTGTATTTTTAATTTTAAAAATATTTTTTATAAAATATTATTTTGGTGAGATTTGAACTTTAAAATATTATGAACTGTTTGGATGAAGAATTTTAAAATTTTTTAGATTTTTAAATGCTAGTATTTTAGAATTCATCGATTCAAAATGCTACCAATTGTTATTGCTTTGTTTGGATAAATAATTAATTTAGGAAAAATAGGAAATTTGAATTTTACAAATTTAAAAAGAATTATAAAATTAATATAAAAATATATTTGTAAAATTTTATAAATAATTTTAATAAAATAAAATTTAAAAAGTATATATTGTAATTAAAAAAATTATTTTTCTTATAGTGGGATAATGTGTATCAAATCAAATAATTAAGAGGAATTTTGAAATGAAATTGAGTAATTAAAAATTGATGAGTTGCAAGAGGGAATGCAAATAACGCCGGAGAGCCTCCGAAATCAGCCATTCCTAGGGGACTTAACCGCCTCTGGTGCACGCACATTTCATGCAGTGGCTTAAAATATTAAAATACGAAGTGCTTGATTTAGACCCTAAAATAAAATATTACTATTTTTATTTTTATTTTTATTTTAAACGCATTGCGGTCTGTATTTCTTCCAATTACGTTTTATCTCACATTTCACGTTTTCTCATAACATTTCGATGAATACACAGCATAGAATGCGTGGTCCTCTCAATGGAATTCTCATCCTATACAACATATACTTTTTAACACTCGTGACTTTTCTATATTATGATTTCAATGGAATATGATTATCGGGAAAATTATTTTATAATGTTTGATATATATTTAGAGGTATTGGTTAACATTCTAATAATATTACATTATCACGTTTACTTCATTAGAAATATAATGATGATATATGAATTTATCTTTATTAAATAAAAGACAATATTCATGTATTTATTCTTTTTAAAAATTTCAATTAATACACTAAAAAGAAAAGAGAAAAACAATAAAAAATAAATATATTATGTAAATAATATACCATATAGATGATTAAATATGCATATAAAAATTAAAATCAAGGAAAAAAATTGCTTGCGAAGAATAAGTTGAAATAATAGATAAAATCAAATAGTAGGAAGGAGGGAGACAATAGTGTTTTTTAAATAGACAAATGCCCTAAACCAATATAAAATAGGGTTCATTTTGTCTTATTACCTTTTTAACTTTCCAACCTATGTGAGAAAATAACCTACAGCTTTCCCACCTTATTATGAGAATTACATTACCATGTTTATGGAAAAGTAACACTTAAGGGAAAGTTAGATTCCAAATAAAGTAAATAAAATTTGACATACCAAACGTTAAAATCACTTTCCAACTGATTAAATTCCCAGGAAAATAACTATTTTCTATCATACCAAACACTACCTTAGATTCGAGCTTCCGGAGGAGCAAGTGGTAAGCCTTTATTTAGACATATCCCTTTGGACGTAGTGTGTATGGTAGGGGGTATGTCCCCACCAGGTGTGTGTGTGAGTACTAACCCTCTAATTGTATAGTACCAAAAAAATGTTATTGCAAATATAAAAATAATTAGTTAATTGCACTAGATATCTCTCAAACTCTGATCTTCATTTTAAATTGATTCTCAAACTTCAAAATGTGCTAATTACATTCCCCAAACTATTGATGTTATATCAATCAAGTCCTACTATTAAAATCATTAAATAGCATGCCAAATCTTATGTGGTATAATTTAAAATGAAAATATTAAAGAAAAGAGTTAGTGAAAATAAAGCTTTTGTAAAAAAAACTTTGAAACCAAGATTTTTACAACATTGATTTTTACAATTTTTTTCTTAACTTTTTTTTCATTTTAAACTATACCACATAAGACTTGACATGTCATTTAATGGTTAAATTAATGATTTTAATAATGGAAGGACCTTATTGATATAACCTCAATAGTTTGAGGCTACAATTAGAATGCTTTAAAGTTTACAGGCCACTTTAGAATGAAGGTTATAGTTTGAGGATAAATGGTAAAATTAACTAAAAAATATTTTTAAGTTGATGTCACAAGTCAGTAAATACGAACTCAATTTGAAAACCACTAAAAACCCATTATTTTTTTATAAAATATATTATTATGAGGGTTATTTTTATCTTTTAATATATTCTATATAAAATTAATAAAAATTATAAATTATGAGATTTAAATCTAAGGCGTCGTGATTTTAAACATTTAATTTTACCATTTTAATTAAAACTTATAATGAATATACTTTTTACATTTTTTCCACCCACGTTGTGGTTGTATTATAATCTAATATATTTTAAAGATATAAATACATGATTTTTCATATTCATAAATAACTATCGAAATTTCAAATTCATCATTATATTAAACATTTATTAAACTCATTAATTCCTTTTTGAGAGGATTGAAATTACAAGTACACTACAAGTATCAATGTATGTCCAACCAACTATAATGTACAATAAACTCAATAAAAAATATAATTAACGAAGAATCGAAAGCAACCTAATCGAATAAAAAAACCAAAAATACCCACACATGAAACATGTGCAAGGTAAGTATAAATGCTATTCAACTTTTTAAATCAATATTTTCTTTGAAATTGCAAACAATGAAATCTCAATTTAAAATATAATAAACAATCGATTGAGTCTTAGCTCGATTGGTATTGATATTGTTGTTAGTGCAAGAGGACGTGAATTCGAGTGCGTTAAAATACATTATCTTCCTATTTAAGGATGGAGAAGGGGCTATGGATCGTTTTAAGCATTATATAAAAAAACATAAATATGATAAAAACCTAAAATTAGATTAATGCTAAAAAAATATAATAAATACTAGGAAAGCTTTGATATTCTACTTGATCAAAGAATGAAATTCAAAAAACCCAAACCACGTTTAAGAAAAAACAGAAAAGAAACCTTGAAATTTTGTCTTAAAATACAAATAGGACATGAATATTAATCTGGATTAATTTTTTTTATAAAATTCTTAGAATTACTCATAAATTTTCTCAACCCTTAAATAAGAGGACAACATGCATAAGTAATACTAAAAAACTTGTATAAGACAAGACAAAAACTTTCAAAATGGAAGACTTATTAAACAATGGAAAACAAGACGTACATATAAAACTTAAGACAACACGAATCTAAACTGACTTATAAAATAATTTATTATTCTTAAATACTCTCAGAACAAAAATAGATTAAGAAGCCGACGAAGAGCACGACAATCCACTTTCCAAGAGAAACTGTTAGTGACCGGTGAAGATTCAATGACGTCAGACACCGTCATTTGTCTATCATAAATTATAAAGATAGTGAATATACCTACAAACCAAATTTACAAATTGAAAAAAAAAGAAGAAAGCAAATAGAATAAGAAAAAAAGGATTAATAGGAGGAAGGAAAAAGCGGATAGTAAGATCGGCCCGAAAACTGATACCTCAATTTGTAAAACTAAGGGAAAAGCAACTGCAAGAAAAGTTTTTAGATTATCGTTAGATTTACTTTTTTTAATAATTAAAAATATAGAGAAGACTTAAACGTAAAATACTTTTGAACTATATTTTGGTTAACTAAGCAAAAAATAAAATATTTATATACAAAATTTGCATGTGATACTACTCTTCTTGCGTAGTCATATTAGGTTTTCCTATTTGATATCAAACTAAATTAATTTTGAGTATACTACACTCACAGTCACTCTAAAATAAAGACGTTCTATTTTAGTCTATTTCAAAATCTTTTATAAAGAAACCTCTAAACTTCAGCAAAAAAGTTAACAAAAAAGCTAATGGATTAATTGTTATATCAGTAATTTATTAAAAAATAAAAATTTTAACAGTAAAAATTAATTCGCATAATTATTTTATTTAAAGTAACTAGATTAAGAAAATTTTTTTTAACAAACAATAAGCAGCTTCAAAATAATATTTCACATATGAAGTTTTGAAATGAGGGAGAGCCAACGAAGGACGGGAGGAGAGTGTCAGTGGGGGGCTCGCAGTCCAACCAAAAACAATGACCTCATTCAGTTGTCAAAGGAGACGACAGGAGTTAGCGGATAAAAAAGTAAGGAAAAGCACAGGGGTGTCGGGTGGGTGGGGTTTAAAGGCAGCTAAGCTAACCTAAAAGTCAGAGCTGAGAGTTGGATATTTTCAGGGTTCACACCTTCACATTCACTTTCAAAGATTCGTCAACCATTTACCGTACCATTTCATCTTTTGCTTCTTTGGCCTGCTTCCCCACACTCACTGTACCCACATTATGTATCACGCGTTATTTACGTTATTCTAAAGTTTTGCGTAGCTATCTTAATAATATTACTTTCAATTCATAAATATGATTACTTAATGAATATGAGAATAATGATATACTTTGTTACACCCAACTGTTGGGACCGAGCGGTGAGCTCACAAACAGTAAGAATAAATTTTTTAGTAGAACTTTTTGCAGAAACTTTTCGAGTTAGTTGAGCAGATCCTATTCATTAATCGTTACATTAGGCTTTTATTATCATATCCTATATGAAATGACATGATGTATCTTTAAACCATTTTTTCCTGTCTTTGGCCACTATCAAACGACTCTCTGCTCTCTACTAAACTAAGTGAGCTTTGTATCTCCACCACCTTCTTTGCCTCATGCAAATCCACCGACAATGCACTTAATAAAGTTTTTCTTTAAGAATTCTAAACAGAAAGCACCCATCTTTATTCTGTTATAGTCTTAATCCCTGGAAAGTTGTTATTACAAAGAGTAAAACATGCTCTGTATTTTTTATAAATTTAAAATTTAATCTTTTAATTTATGTTTTTAATAGTTTGGTTGCTCTATTTTTTAAGGTTCATTTGTTAATTTTAAATGCATTATTTATTTATTTTTGTATCTTGAGTAGGTTAGATAGATATTAAATTGATCCACGAGTAAATATATGGACTATTTCCTTTAAATAAATTATTAAAAATTAATATTTTTTTCTAAATGAATTAAGTGTGAATCCTAAATTGATATTAAATAGACATAATGATTAATTTAGCCTTTAGCATTCATAACTTTTATCAATTTGGCCCTTATTTTTTTTAACCTAAACTTAGCCCTAAAAAAGAGTTGACTTGTTGTTTTTTAACGAAATTACTAACTAAAACATTAAATTTTTAAACATTGTATACTGTATGGCAATTCATGTGTGCTTCATGCTACTTTTATGAACTATTTATATATATTTTAATTTTTCATTTATAATTTTTTAAATATTCTATAATTTTAAATTATTTATTAACTTGACATATAAGACAAATATTGTTATGTCAACATGAAGTACACGTAAACTACCACGTAGGTTGTCACACCAACATCGTTAAAAGTATTAATGTTTTAGTCAACATTTTTGTTAAAAAAATAATTGAACTCTTTTTGAAAGGTTGAGGACCAAAATTAGCTCCAAAAAAAAGAGAGAAAAGAATAAGGGCCAATTTGACCAAATATGTAAATGCTGAGAGCTAAATTTATCATTATGCCTATTAAATATGCAAGTTAACTTACCAACCAAGTATACTTTTATGTTATGTTTGGTTGGAGTATTATTTTTCCACATCTTTTAGTCATTCATTGGCTATATACTAATCATAATTGATAATTTTTAGCCACTCACATGACTTGTTTGTGGCAAAGAAAAGTAAATTTTTTTGCTTATTTTAAAAAGGTCTTATTTTTTTTACATGTTTACATTTGTACAAGTTATTCTTTATTTTATGTTTACCTGTTATAAGACAGTTGTGTTAAATAAGTTTTTTTCTCATGTTATTACACCGACAACTAAGCGTAGCATAAAATATATTATTACGAATCAGCTTATGGAGAATTATAAACAATTATTTGCCTACACTAAGTAACCTAAAGGCCCGTAGGCTGAGGTTTAATGCTCTATGTCCAATATGCGGTGAAGAAGACAAATCAGTCAACCATATCTTCCGAGACTGTAATCTTGTGAAACAAGTTCTCCAACAGATGAAAGTGATATCCGCGCCCATACATGAAAATCAAGACTGGAAACACTGGTTAGCTGAGACTTTTAACATCAATAACACGTATCATTGTACATGTCTAGCAGTTTCATTCTGGGCAATATGGCATAATAGGAACAATTTTTTCCATGAAGGTATTTGGCAGAGGATATGTGCAATATATTACAGAACTAAGCATACTAGACGAAGTATTGGAAAGCAAGCACAATAAAAAGGAAGCCCACTGGGAACTCCCAATAGAGGAACAAGGCAAAGTAAATTTTGAGACCGCGTTTCAATAACAAAACAACAAAGCAATCTCTGGAATAATTATCAGAAACAACATGGAACTTGTTGTAATTACCCGATAGTTAAGGGTGTCGAAAAGTGCATTCCCATGACTCCATTCTCGTAAATTGGACTCGTAAATATTTATTAAAAATATTTACGAAGTTAGTTGTATAGTTAATTAGGTTTTGGTTAAGTGAAGTTGCATGAATTAAAAGTTATTAAGTATAAGGACCAAATCGCGTATAGGGTAAAAGTTGAAATATAAATTGAAATAAACTAAAGGGGCTAAAATAGTAATTAAACCATTTTGTAAATGGTTGTGTCTAAGTGGCCGAATGTGGCTAAGTAAAAATGCATGTATATATTATATATTATTATGTATTAACATTAATGTATATATATTTATTATAATAACAATAATTAAAATTAAAGTTATAATAAAAGAAATAATAAAAGTGAGTGGAAACATGAAAAATTAAGAATGAAAAGAATGAAAAAGAATGAAAAAAAAAAGAAAAGAAAGGGAGGAAGGAGAGAACGCATGGCCTAAGGGCTTCAAGCTTTCAAATTTCAATTAGTTAGTCAATTTAGTCTCCTTTTCTTGTAATTTTTATATATTTGAAATCCCAGTACTTAGGGCTACCCGACCCATATTGTAACTTTTAGTATTGTTCAAGATTTTAGATGTTGACATTGTTGAATAGTTTAATTATCAGGGATTAAATAAATAGATTTTTAAGTTAGAAATGAAAAAGAATTAAATTATGGAATTAATTATTGATTTTGAACAATAGGGACTAAATTGTGAAAAATTTGAAATTATGGGGTCGAATTGGAAAAGAGGAAGCTAAATATGGTCTAGAGTGAAATTAGTACAAAAATATGAAGTTAAATGTGATTATTAAAATTAGTCTCGATTTAGGGACTAAATTGAAGAATAAGCAAAATATAGTGTGAAAATTGAAATTTAATGTGAAATTGAAATGTGTAATATTAATGTGATTTAATTGTTTTATCTCGTAGCTAACGCTGTACCGAAATCTTCGAGTAAAAAGAGGAAGGATAAAATCGACATTGAATAGCTCGAAAATCACGGTTTGTGTTTCTATAATCCGAATTAAATAGTAGATTATTGCATATATAATTGTTTGCATATGGTAAGCAATTAAGGTGAGTACTTTGGTACTTGGGAATTGAATTAAATTCATAATTCAAATGAAATGGATTGATTTTGTATATTATGAAATATATTGATTATGAATATATGTGTATTGAGAAAGATGTGATGATTATCAAATTGAATATATGCTTATATGTGATGATTTATATTCATGAAACTGATACATTGGTTGTAATAAAAAGTGAAATGAATCTCTATTAACTGTATTGGGTTGACTCGGATATAGATGGCATGCCATAGGATAGGATGAGTTCAGAGATTACTTCGACCTCGAGTCGATGAGGCACTGGGTGCCAATTTGCTCGGTTTAACCGATGAGACACTAGGTGTCAATTTATATAGCACTGGGCACAGTTATTACTTCGGATTTATCCGATAAGGCACTGAGTGCCAAACTGGTGTGTTGGTTGGATCCGTGTATCAGTTTGAGTCCATGTCGTTTTAATAAAGGAAAGTAAAATAATAATTTATGATATGAGAAAATATTGAAATGGAAAATATGGGAGATGATTATGAGATGAGAAATGAAATATGAAATAATGAATCGAGATGTGAAACTTGGATGAATTCAAGTATTGATCAAAGGTATGAATCATGCCGTTGCATAAGATGATGTATTCAAATGTTAAATGAAATGACATTGATATATATACTTATTTATTTGAACATGTGAAAATCTTAGTAGAGGTGAATAAAGAATGAGCAAAAATTATACTAGTGAATTGAAACACATGAACATAGCTTACTTGTTTTATTTTGCATTTTAAATATTTATATCAAGTTTATGTTATTCGGATTATAGAATTACCACTGAGTTTTACTCAGCGTGCGGTTTTGTTTTCAGTGCGCAGGCTAGGTACTATTCGAATTATTGTTGACTCAGCATCAAATTACAAATCCCGAGCTCAAGTGTGTTGATATTTCATTTTGTAATGGCATGTACCTAGGGAGTCTTTTGTTGATATCGTTTATAAGATGTTGTTAAATTAGTTGCTAGTGAAATGATGATTAAATGTGTATATGGTTGAGGTTGAGGTTGAGGCTATGTTGGTATAGCCTAGTTTATATTTTGGTATATGATAGTTTAAAGTTGGTAGCTTAGCATAATGCTTGGTATGTGCTTAGCTTTATACTTGGTAACTTTAGAAGTTTGGAAGTTAGTTCAAATATAGCAAGTGTGATATGAATGAAAGACTTGAATGTTTGATGTGTTGTTGATATATTTGAACATATCAAATGTGGTACCAATGAGGGTACATTGGTTAGGCATATTAGGTGATAAATCTGGTGTATTTTGGGCATGTTTAATCGTGTTTTGAATAGGTTAAACGATTAGCAATTGAGTTGCTTAGTGTCCAAGTAAATAGGAAATGGTAAACTTGTGATTTAAGGCATATTTTAGGTCCACACGGCTAGCACACGAGTGTGCAAAGCCATTTCGAAAGGGTACACGGTCTGGCACATAGGCGTGTGGCTTGGCCGTGTGACCCAAGTCAGTGAGTTACACGGGAACGGACACGGGCTAGGACACGGCTGTGTATCCCTACTTTGAATGCCCACACGGCCGTGTGACCCTTGCAGTTAAAATTTTTTTAATTATTTTCTAAACTTCTAGAATTGCTTCAAATCAGTCCCTACCTACTTTTGAACTATTTTTAAGGTCCCGTAGACTCGTAATAGGGGCTGTAAGAGTAACTTTTATTATGAATTGGGGTGGATTAACAAACCTAAATTAAATGCATTTCACTAACATCGTAAAAGATAAATTAAAAAGATAATCGTAGATAGAGTATGGACTAATACTCTGATGCTAATAATTGGAATAACCTTATATGTATCCGAATTCTGACATTCTAGAACGAATAAATAGTGATAAGAGTGTAGACAGTGGAATACCAAGTTTAGAAATGCATAGCACAATTTATTATTCGAATGTATAAGAATCTTGCATGAAAGTATCAGATTGTCGTGACCTACCCCTGCATATTATAATGTTATTAGTGAGTTTATATGTTGATTACGATTGATTTAATTGTTTGATTAGTTAGTAATACTCGTGACCCTAATCTGACGACGGAGAGGGGTTAGGGGTGTTACACTCGTAATGGGTTCATGTGTTTACTCGGTCAAAAACGTCCGAGATCTGACAACTGCAGAAGCATGTGCATGTCTCCAAGGGGTTGTCTTTGCAGAAGAAATGGGATTTGACGAAGTAATAGTCGAAGTGGATTCAATGATTGTTATTAAGAAACTACAAAGTCCAGAAAACGATAGATCACTTATCGTAGTCATCTTAAATGAAATAAAAGAAAAAACCAGAAGACTTGGGAGCATTAAGTTTCGTTACATATTGCTTAGAGCAAACGAAGCGGCACATGCAGTGGCTGCATGGGGGGAGAGGATGTGACTCCCCAACCTTTTGGATGGAAGAAACTCCGCTGAAGGTTGAACCTATCATTCTGAAGGACCAAATGGGAAGAAGTTAGAGGAGGCAGATGTGATGTTTTGATAGGCTGAGTTCGGAGAAGAAAGAGGATTTGTTACAGGATCTCTTAGGAACTCAAAGATTAAAGGAACTAGGGGAAGAAAATGACCCACACACACTGTTTGAGGAATACCAGTTCCCTCGCAAAAGGACATTTGACGCTGCAATAACAAAGAAGAAGGGTAAAAGAAATCTATGAATTTAGGGTTTCATTTTATTTTAGTTTCCTTAGGATAATGGCTGTTTGTTTCTTCTACAAAGTTTAAGCGCCTGTTTTCAAGCCGTAGGAAATTGAAATATCAAGGCACTGCCCACAGGAAGCAATGGTTTAGTGGACAGATGATAAGATTAGGAGGCACAATGATTTTTTAGGAATTTGTAATTTTATTTAACTTTCTCTAATTAATGCATAAGTCGAATTTGTGTAAAAAAGGAGTAAAATAAAATAACCAAGCAACATTTTTTTTCCCTTAAATTGACTCATTTTGAAAAAGTATTTGAATATTTACTATGCCTACTCATGTATTACCTTTTTATACTATATTATAAATTGGTCTCTAATTTTTTAAGTATTCTAATTATATCTTAAAAATATTAATGTTATATCAATTAGGTCCTTTCATCACTAAAATCTTTAATTTAACTATTAAATGACACGTTAGATCTTATGTTATATAGTTAAAATGAAAATTTTAAGTAAAAATAAATATTGTAAAAATAAATGTTTTAAAAATCTTAGTTTTGAGGGTTTTTAAAGCTTTTACTAAAGCTTTATTTTTCAGTTTTATTTTATTTTTAGTTTTTACTTTTAAATGCTATGCAATAATATTATATTTTTCTTTAAATTTTTATTTTAGAATTTAGTTACATAAGATTTTACGTGTCATTTAATAGTTTTAATAACGAACAAACCTAATTAATATAACATTGATAATTCGATGATGTAATTAGAATGTTTTGAAATTTAGGAACCAATTTAAAATGAAAGCCATAATTTGAGGACGCCTAATGTAATTAACTCTAATAATTATTAATAGTTAAAATTAATTTTTAAAAATTCTTTTAAACTACACGTGATAAATGTAAAAATATAGGTTTTTTTTTCGAAATTGACCCAAAATAATTAATTAATTATGAAAATGACCCAGGTGCAAAATCTTGTACGAAAATGGCCCGTTTTCTACAGTGCACATCGGTGCCGCCATTCCTATTGATGGCACCATACTGTGATCATTGAGCAATCATCATCTTTTAAAAAAAACAATTTTTTTGGGTGCCACCAGATAAATTGATGGCATTGGACTAAAGTGTGATTATATAAAATGTTTAGGGACATGATGAAGTCATTACCCTTTTTAGACTAGCTGAAAAAAGGGGTGCGACGTGAGAGTATGGGGCACCAAACTAAATGCTTTCAAATTTTTGGTCTATTTGCATGTTAGATTTGTCCCATTTTAAAATTAAATTTAAATAACCCTTAAAAATTCTAAGAATAACAAAAATAAACCCTTCTCATTTTTTTTAAAAACAATAAACTTAAAAAACTATATAAAATTCTTATTTAAATTACCTAAATATATCCCTCAAAAAATTTCCTCAAGTTTATCTAAATTCAAATATGTTAGGGGAATGAATTGAAAATATTTAAATTTAGATAAACTTGAGGAAATTTTTGGAGGGATATATTTGGGTAATTTAAATAAGAATTTTATATAATTTTTTAAGTTTATTTTTTAAAAAATAAAAAAAATGAGAAGGGTTTATTTTATTATTCTTATATTTTTCTAAGGGCTATTTAAATTTAATTTTAAAAGGGGATAGACCTAACATACAAATAGATCATAAGTTAGAAAGTATTTAATTTGGTGCCACCATACCTTAGGTGACATCCCTTTTTCAACTAATCTAAAGGGTAATTACTTCATTAGATCCCTGAACATTTTATATAATCATATTTCAATCGATGCTGTCAATTTATTTGACAACACCACTAAAAATTGTTTTATTCTTACATGCAATCATTAGCGAATGATGGGGTGCCGGTGTTGCCGGTATATCTAGCGGCACCGACAAACACTGTAAAAATTAAGTTATTTACGTAAATAACTTTCAAATTTGATATTTTCATAATTGATCAAAAAATTTAAAATTCTAAGAAAATGTGTTGATAGTAAAAATATTAAGAATTGAGTTATGATACATAAAAATTATATACAAGTTGGCTTTTGTGTGTTTCTATTAGTACATTTATCATAATTCTTACTATCATAAGTTGAAATGTCAATATTCTTACTATCAACCACTACACCAAAACAGGTTTTTAGCGGCGTTTTTTTAGGTATTTAGCGGTGCTTTTTAGCTCCACTAGGCGCCGCAAAAAATGCCGCTATCGACAACGTCGCTAACGTTTGCAGCGTTTACAGAAATAAACACCACTAAATGTCATGTTCTTTAGCGGCGCTTAAAAAAAACGCCGCTAAAGATCATGTTCTTTAGCGGCACTTCAAAAAACACGCCGCTAAAGGTCATGTTCTTTAGCGGCGCTTCCTCGAAAACGCGGCTAAAGCTAATGTTCTTTAGTCGCGCTTTCTTCACAAACGCCGCTAAAAGTCATGTTCTTTAACGGTGTTTTTTTCCACAAACGCCGCTAAAGGTCATGCTCTTTAGCGGTGATTTTCCACAAACGCCGCTATAGAACATGACTTTTAGCGGCGCTTTTATAAAAAAACCACTAATTTTGGGATTTTTGTAAAATAAAATTTTCCATTTTTTCAGCTCTCCTGTAGCAACAAATCAAAAGCAACCAAATCTAAACCAGCCAAAAGCAATAAATTTATATAATATTTCAAATTAAACGAATAAAGTAATATTAAAATCAATAAATAAAATAGAATTCATATTATTTTTACAAAAATGTTAAAAGTTAAAATGATAAAAATATTTATGCAATACAGTATGACGGCGGAAGTTGCGACTGCTGAAACATCTTCATCATATTCTGAAGCTGCTGTTGGAGTTCGTCGTACTTTCTGCTCTGCTCTGCTTCTCTCGAAGAGCAAGATGATTAACTACAAAACCTTTTGTTTGCAACAGAAAATTTACCTTCAGAAAATTCCATTCATTCAATCAAACTAAGGCTGATACATTACAACAGAAGAATAAAAATTTACCTTCCATGCCAAAGAATAGCCAAGTTCTGCAGCGAAAGACGCAGCAAGCTAGCGGCAAAAAATTTACCTTCCACACCAAAGAATATCGTTCTCCTTCCAACCCAGCAAGCTAAGCAAAACAATGCAAACAGGAATTATGAACAGTTACAAACTACTTTAAACTACAAACATGATATAAACAAATTATGAACAAAATTTTGCAACGAGAAATGTTATTACAATTTAATTATTTTATAAGCTATAGAGTAAGAATTATTTGATAAGCTATAGAGTAAGAATTATTATGCAACGAGAAATGTTATTAGAATTTAATTATTTGACAGCCTATGGGACCAAATACAACAATTATTTGATAAGCTATAGAGTCATTATGAAGTTATATATATACATAATAATAACTTTTGGTCTGTTGACACATAGCAAATTGGATTATTATGCTTATGTGAACACCAGTGGTATGTTGACACCAACAACAATGGCCTCAAAATCATTTGGCGATTCACACGAATATGAAGTGTTGAGAGCAGCAATTGAAGGAAAACGAAAAAGGTATACAAGACATAAACATAAGTAGAAGAAGCTTTAAAAATTAATGAGAGAACTAGGAGCAAAAACCAGTAAGAACCAATAGAAAGAACAAAATCTCATATCAATTTTCCAATTTCTCCACAAGTAATTGTTAAAAAATACTAACAAAAATAACATTGGCGCACACAAGCTAAACTCTAAACCAAATTCAAATGCCTAGAATATCCTAAATACAAGAAAATGGAAACCATCGGGAAGAAAAAACAGTATTTTGGCTCTTTCTTCACTAGAAAATACAATACTAGCTATGAACTTCAGATGCAGGAGTATTTTAAATATCATTCCATATAAATTTGATCATAATAAGGTAATATTACTGGTTTAAAAAAGAAGAAGAAAAAATCTATTTATGGTAGTACAATACAATAGTAGATAAGAACCATTTTCTTTTCTCTACCTCTATAATAGCAAGATCGTTATGTATAGGTGCCGGAGTCTGAACTGGTGGTGGTGAAGATTTAACCTGCAAGTCCTGAAAGCCAAATGCAGAACAAGAAAAATAAGACGATTAAGGCACTAATACCAATAATAGGCTTATACAATTTGCGCATTGAGTTATCAATGAAGGTGTAAAACAATGTATGTGCGGTTGTAAGACAGACGGAACCAGGTGCAAAACAATTTATGTGCAGGAGAGAAAGAGGAAAACCTTACCGATTTACCTTAGCGACGATAGAGGAGTGCGACGGTAGAGGACTATGACGGTCGACGAGCGACAGCAGAAGGGTCGGTCTACGACAATGTAGTAGAGGAAGGTTGGAGCGCAGCAGACTAGGGTTCTAGATTTGGGGGAATTTTGGGGAAAATTGGAGGGGAAATTTGAGGGGAAAACTGAGGGATTTTTGGCTAAGGGTTAGGATGAAATACAAGAATTAAAAAACGACAGCGTCTTGCCAGAATGCAAATTTGCGGCGGTTTTACCCTAGCGCCACTAATGCCATTAATAGATAAGATAAAACAAAACCGTTTTGTTTATACCAGAAAGAAACTTTGCGGCGCTATGGTAAAACGTATATATAAAAAACGCCACAACTTATATATAAAAAACAACACCATTTATGTAAAACTTAAAACATATTTGCGGCACTTTAAGGAAAGCGCCATTATAGACAATGCCAAACGACGCAATTTCTTAACTCATAATACACTTTTGCGGCGTTTACAAAAAAGCGCAACCAAAAGCAAAGAACAAAACTGCCATGTTTTGCTAACAATTCAATAAAATTTGTGGCGTTTTTATAAAAACGCCGCTAATGCCTCACTTTTTTTGGCATTTTAATATAAATGCCACTAATGTTTATAATTTCTCTTAAATTAGAGAGAAAATATTAACTAATAAAAAAGGAGAGTAATGCATTTTTAAAAAATAATTACACATTTTAAAAAATAAATACATCAATATATTTTTATATTGAATAAATTTAAATATTTATGTATGCAATATAAATAAAAATTATTTTAATTATATTAATATTTATGTTACTATTTTACAATATCTGGATCAAACTAATTAAAAGTTAATGTATACAATTGAACAATAAAACATTGTTCATCTCTGCTTTTGGGATTTAACCCATTTTGATATATTTTTTTAAATATTAATTTATATTTATATTATTTACATTTATAGTCTAAAATATCCAAGATTAAACAAAAAGCCCCAAACCTTAAAATGGAAACCCTAAAACCGTCGACCATATAAAATACCAAACCATCAAACCCTAAAATCCAATCCCCATTATACTGTAAGCCTTAACCGTAAATCTTAAACCCCAAACCCTAAACCCCAAACCCCAAACTGTAAAACTTAAACCTTGAACCCGTCAATTAATCATAAAACACCAAACCACCAAACCCCAAAATCCAATCCACACTATATCGTAAACATTAATCCTAAATCTTAAACCCTAAACCATAAATATTAAACCCGTAAACCACAAACAACAACCACCAAATCATAAACTCTAAACCCTAAAATTAGCCAAACCCTAAAGTCTAAACCGTAAATCATAAACCATAATCCTAAACCATATCTTTGGGAATTCGGGTGGCCAATGTTAGTTTAGTATAAAACATATATTTTATATTCTTAATTATATTAAATAATATAGGTGTGCTACAAAGTGGCATGAATCCCAGTAAAATTCAAATGTTATTCTTTAATTAGTTTTCAAATAGTATATATCTTTAAACCTTGAACATCAAACCTTCAATCCCTAGCCCAAAATAAAAAATAGTATACCATAAACCCTAAAACTCTATACCATTAACATTAATTCTTAAATTCTAAATCTTAAAATGGAAAAATAAATTAATTTTATTGCGGCGTTTTTACTTAAAACACCACTGAAGTTCTAAAACGGCGCAGTTTTGGTTAACAATTTTGCGACGCTTTCACTAAAGCGCCACTAAAAGTTGCTCTATAGCGGCGTTTTCAAATAAGCGCCGCTAATGCATCTATAGGTCAAGCTCGAATGATGCGTTTTGGTTAAAACTTTTGCGACGCTTCAGAAGAAGCGCCACTAAAAGTTGAAATATAGCGGCGTTTTCTGGTAAGCGCCACTAACGGCGCTATAGCTCAAGACAAAACGTTGCGTTTCGGTTTAAAACTTTTCGACGTTTTCTACAACCGCCGCTATGGGCTCTATACCTCAAGACCAAACGCTGCGTTTTGGTTAAGATATTTTGCGGCGCTTTTTATAATGCGCCGCTAATGATGTGCTTTAGCGGCATTTTCTCATAAGCGCCACTAATTCTAATATACATCAAGACAAAACGCTGCGTTCTGGTTAAGATATTTTGCGGCGCTTTTTATAATACGCCGCTAATGATGTGCTTTAGTGGCATTTTTTCATAAGCGCCACTAATTTTAAATATACCTCAAGACCAAACGCTGCGTTTTGGTTAAGATATTTTGCGGCGCTTTTTATAATACGCCGCAAATGATGTGCTTTAGCGGCGTTTTCTCATAAGCGCCACTAATTCTAATATACATCAAGACCAAACGCTGCATTTTGGTTAAGATATTTTGCGGCGCTTTTTATAATGCTCCGCTAATGATGTGCTTTAGCGACGTTTTCTCATAAGCGCCACTAATTCTAAATATACCTCAAGACCAAACGCTGCGTTTTGGTTAAGATATTTTGCGGCGCTTTTTATAATGCGCCGCTAATGCTGTGCTTTAGCGGCATTTTTTCATAAGCGCCACTAATTCTAATATACCTCAAGACCAAATGCTGCGTTTTGGTTAAGATATTTTACGGCGCTTTTTATAATGCGCTGCTAATTCCGTGCTTTAGTGGCGTTTTTCATAAGCGCCACTAATTCTAATATACCTCAAGACCAAGCACTGCATTTTGGTTAAGATATTTTGCGGCGCTTTTATAAAGGCGTCGCTAATTATGTGCTTTAGCGGCGTTTTTTCATAAGCGCCACTAATTCTAATATACCTCAAGACCAAATGCTGCGTTTTGGTTAAGATATTTTGCGGCGCTTACAAGTAAACGCCGCTAATTGTGCTATTTAATGGCGTTTTTGTAGTACGCCACTACTGCCGCTATTCCTGAAGACTAAACGATGCATTTTGTCAGCATTTTTACGGCGTTTTTGTTTAAAAATGCCACTAATGATGTTTTTTTACGGTATTTTTTTAAAAACGCCACTACAGCTTCGACTTTTTGCGGTGTTTTACAAAGAACGCCGTTAATGCTCGATTTTTAGCGGTGTTTGTTGTTCAAACGCCACAAAAGATGCCGCTAAAAGCCTGTTTTGGTGTAGTGAACATATAATTATAACACTATTAAATATTTGTGTTTCTATTAGAATTTATTATACCCACTAAAAAAATTTTGATACATAAAATTATATATAATGAAAAACATATCAAAATAATTGGTTGATGTTTCTAAACAATAAAATACATTTAACAAAATAATATATACTGAAAATTTATTTTCATCATATAATTTCATATTTATTAATTTTCTATATAAATAAAAAATTTATTAATTAAAACATAATTTAAAAGTAAAAGAACATCTTAAAAATAAAAACAAAGAATACTTGAGGGAATATTTGAAACTAGGCCACACCAATTATATTAAATTTGAGATAATTTTTTTTTATTTTTTAATATTTTAATTAATTTATTTTTTATTAGAACGTTATAAATAATAATAACTAATTAATTTTACATAAAAAAAGTAATTTAATGGATTTATCTCAAGATAAATAATATCTGAATTAAATCTAAACTTAAAATTACTTTTAATTAAAGTCAAATATTTTTTTATGAAAGAGGTCAACTAATTTTATAGCATATTATTATGTAATTAAATTTTCATATTTTGTAATTAAAATTGGATAAATGAATAAACAAAATAAAAAATATTTAGATAAATAATAATGTATAATTCTCTTTTTATTTAAAATTTGTTTAGTAAATAAATCAGTATTTTCTTCCAACCTAAAAGGTGTTCATTCTTAAAAGGGTAAATATGTATTTTGTTACTTGAATTTGGCTTCAAGACTCAAATTGAAACATAAAGTTTTTTATTCCAATTAGGCACCTAAGCTTGACCTTAAGGTTCAAATTGAACTTTTTTTAGTCCAATTAAATGCCTGAACTTGGCTTGTAGGCTTAAATTAGTACTTAAACTTGGTTTCATCGTTCCAATAAGTCATTTACTATGAGTACTAATTTGTACTAAAATACCAAGTTCAGATACCTAATTAGAATTAAAAAGTCAAGTTCAAGTACCTAATTGGACCAAAATAAACTTTAGGTGCCAAAACCTTAAAGCCAAGTTCAATCACCTAACTAAACCAAGAAAACCTTGCACTATGTTTCGATTGTATTAAAATTAAGGAAAAGAAAGGAAAGGAAAATAACATCATTTCCCTTGTTTGGATAGTTTCTTTTATTTGAGCAAGGGAAAGTAAAGTGAGTCGAATTTCCCTTGTTTTTTTCTTGAGTTACTTAGTTTTTAAGATGCAGATTTACATTTTTATTTTATTAAATTTTTACACGAGTTATTTAACAAAAGGGCATAATTGAAAAAAAAATCATCCTAATCAATCATTTCTTTTAACTTTCCATAGTTTAACCATACAATATTTCAAATATTCTTTTACCTTCCCTTACTAATTTTATTTATCTAAACAAAATAAACATACATAATATCCTTTCTTTTATTTTCCTTTACCTTCTTTTTTTTTCTTTATAAATATTTATCTAAGAATAGACTTGAGTATCAATTTAAACTTTAAACCAAATTCAAGTATCAAAATGTTTATTTACCCTTTTTAAAATTATAGAAGATACTAGGGGCGAATCTAAGAGGGTTGCAGTGCCCCACCCCCTTAAAAAGGATAAAATTTTAAAATTAAAAATTAAAAAAGATAAAATTACACTTTGACCCCTTTAAAAAGGATAAAATTTTAATTTAATCCTTTAAAAACTACATTTTTACTATTACAAAAATCACAATTTAATTTCGTCCCCCTAAAAGAATTTTCTAGCTTCACCATCGAAAGATAAATATATTTACATTAATTTTTTTTTACATATTATAAGCAGGAGATAGAATGCCTAGGATTTAAACTGTAATTTTTGAGATTATTAGCTAAATTATACTAGTTCACAGCTAGCTTCTTTTAGTTAGTTAAATTAGTTATTGTACAGTCTGTCATTTCTATTTTTTTAGGATCTAGAATTCTTCTAGAGTCTTCATATCTTGTGTATATATACATTGCATTGCCAGCATAATCATTTAATCAAAATCATTTTAACAAACTTCCACATGGTATTAGACGATCCTTCTTTCCTTTTTTGATTTTTCTTTTCCTGCCATTTCTATGGCCGTTCATCTTGATCCCACCCAGGCTTCTAGCCCTTATTATCTTCATCCCAATGAAAATCCTTCTCTTGTTCTTGTTACACCACCTCTTTCAAGCTTAAATTACCATCATTGGTCTCGAGCTATGCGTATGGCTTTTCTCTCTAAAAATAAGCTTCAGTTTGTTGATGGATCTATTTCTCCTCCATCTCGCATTGATCCTTTGTTTCCTGCTTGGGAAAGATGCAACAATATGGTAATTTCATGGCTCAATCATTCCATCACTCCTTCTATCTTTAATAGTGTTCTATGGATTGATTTAGCTTCTGACATTTGGGTCGATCTTCGCGAACGTTTTTCGCAAGGTGATCTTTGTCGAATCTCTGATCTACAAGAAGAGATCTATGCTTTTAAGCAAGATGATAAAACTGTCACTGATTATTTTACTGAGCTTAAAATACTTTGGGATGAACTTTTGCAATTTCGTCACCTGCTTTATTGTTCCTGTCCAACACCCTGTTCATGTGGAGCTGTTGCTACTGCTCGTAGCTATCATAATCAAGATTATGTGATTAGATTTTTGAAGGGATTAAATGATTCTTTTTCAGCTGTAAAATACTTCTTATGGATCCATTGCCTTCTATTAATAAGGCGTTTTCAAAAGTGATTCAACAAGAACGTCAGTTTACTATTGCTTCACCTAAATCCTTTGTTAGCAATACTGTTCGATCTGCTCCAGATTCATTCCGAAAATCTTCAACTTCTAGTTGATCTTCTTCTACCGTTGACAAACGATGGTGTACATTTTGTCAAAGGCCTCGACATACTATTGACACGTGTTATCGGAAGAATGGCTATCTTAATGGTGCTAAGCCTCGTGCTCCTATTTCTCGGGCACACAACATTATTTCTGATGATCTCGATGATTCAATGGAGGATTCCAAATCTGTTGTTCCAGGTGATTTCTCTCATGGTTCGAGTTTTAGTGTTAATCTCACTCAAGAGCAATATGATCAGCTACTTGTCTTGCTTCAGTCTTCATCCATGGCCACCAAACCTACCACACCCTCACCATCCCATGTCACCAACCATGTCATGAAAGATCCTACATCTGTTTACTCATTAGCTACTACAGATGGTAATACTTTCTCTCATTCTTCATGCATTAAATTCTCATTTTGGATCGTGGATACTGGTGCCACGGATCATATTACTCATTCTTTATCCTCATTCACTTTTATAAACGTATTAAACCTATCTTTGTTACATTACCAAATGGATCCAAGGTTGCTGCCTATTTTTCTGGTACTGTCATCTTTAATGACCACCTTTGCTTGACAAATGTTCCTTATATTCCTCAATTTTCATTTAATCTTTTATCTGTCACCAAACTCACCTCTAATCTACCTTGTTGTTTCATTTTTCATGCTTCCCATTGCATTATACAGGGTTTACCATCTTAGAGGATGATTGGTACAGCTAAGGCACAACATGGCCTCTATACAATGGATAATCCTGTTCAGCATTTTATTTTTCCCCAACATCCTGTCACAGCAGTTTCTACATCTTCACTAGACCTTTGGCATCATCGTTTGGGTCACATCTCTGACTCTCGTCTTAAATTGCTTACTGATTCTATCCCATCTCTTACCTTATTTGATAACTCAGCATGTAAAACTTGCCATTTTGCTAAACACAAAAAGTTATCATTTTCTGTAAGCCAAACTCGATCCAATAATATTTTTGATTTAATTCATGTTGACATTTGGGGTCCTAATTCAATTGTTTCACTTCATGGTCATAGATACTTTCTTACAATTGTGGATGATTTCACACAATACACTTGGATCATTTTGCTTAAAACAAAGTCTGAAGTTCGAGGTCATATTCAAAATTTCTTTGCCTTGGCCAACACGCAATATTCTAAAACCATCAAAATTCTTCGATCTGATAATGGCAAAGAATTTGATAATGGCAAACCTCATGCACTGAAACGCCTCAACAAAATGGTTTAGTTTAGCGTAAACATCAACACATTCTTAACATTGCTCGAGCTTTATTGTTTCATTCTCATTTACCACAACTTTTTTGGGGTTATGCTGTCTCTCACTCAGTTTTTTTAATCAATCGAACCCCTACTCCCCTACTTGCCAACCTTACTCCCTTTGAAAAATTCCATGGTTCCAAGCCTGATTATTCCATGCTTCGTGTTTTTGGATGCTTAAGTTTTGCATCTACTTTATCTGCTCATCGTAAAAAATTTGATCCTCGAGCAAAACAATGTGTCTTCCTTGGCTACAAACCACATGTTAAAGGTTATATTCTTCTTGATACCGAGACTCGAGCAATTTTTGTCTCTCGCAATGTCACATTTCATGAAATAATTTTTCCTTTTCTTCAACATTCTCCAAACAACCCTACCACTCCAGTCAGATTACTTGCATCTGACACCATTTATGATTCACCTATTTCACCTCCACAACCATCATCCACAGGCCAACCACCATCCACAGACCAACCATCGTCTACAAGCCACCAACCTACACAACCATCTACCTCTTCTCGACCACAAAGAAACCGTCGACCACCTTCTTACCTACAGGATTATCAACACTATCAACTGCCTGCTGCTACCAATCATCCAGGTACGCCTCATTCTATTTTCAACTGTATTTCTTATCATAATCTTTCACCACAACACTTGCATTTTACACTTGCCATTTCAGCATCCATAGAACCCAAAACCTATAAACAGGCAAGTAAGTTTACCTACTGGAATGAGGCAATGCAAGCTGAGATTAATGCTCTTGAGCAGAATAACACCTGGACAATGACCACATTACCTCCTGGCAAAACACCTATTCGGAGTAAATGGGTTTTTCGAGTAAAACATCGAGCAGATGGTTCCATTGAACGCTATAGAGCCCGTTTAGTAGCAAAGGCTACACGCAAATAGAAGGAGTGGATTACTTTGACACATTTTCACCGGTTGCAAAGATCACTACTGTTCGACTTCTTCTTGCATTAGCTACTTCGAGACATTGGCATATACAACAACTTGATGTTAATAACGCGTTTCTTCATGGTGATCTCAATGAGGATGTATATATGTTACCTCCTTCTGGTTTTTCTCATGACTCTACCAAAGTTTGCAAGCTTCACAAGTCCGTTTATGGACTCAAACAAGCCAGCAGACAATGGTTCTCGAAGCTTACTACAGCTTTAATTTCTCTTGGTTACATTCAATCTACAACTGATCACTCTATGTTTACCAAGAAACACTCTGAGGATTTCACAGTGTTACTTATCTACGTTGATGATATTATATTAACTGGCACATCATCACCAGAGATAATGAAAGTAAAGCAGTTTCTTGGCACTACTTTTCGAATCAAAGATCTTGGTGATCTAAAATACTTTCTCGGTCTCGAAGTTGCGCGCACTAGCCAGGGAATACATATTTCTCAACGGAAATATGCTCGAGAAATACTACAAGAGTCTGGATTTCTTGAATGCAAGCCTGCCAAGACTCCAATGGCAACAAAATCTATTTACAAACTCACATCGACCGATGGTGAATTACTTTCAGATATTACCTCTTATAGGCAACTTGTTGGCAAGCTTCTTTATCTCACTTCTACACGTCCTGATCTCACTTTCGATGTACAACAACTTAGCCAATTCATGGACAAGCCTACTACAAATCATCTTCAAGCAGCTCATCGAGTGCTACGTTATCTAAAAGGTTGCCCTAGCACTGGTCTCTTCTATCCTGCTTCCTCCTCATTCGAGCTTAAAGCATTCAGTGATTCTGATTGGGCTGGATGTCCAGAAACTCGACGATCCATCACAGGCTATTGCATATTCTTTGGTGAAGCATTAATATCCTGGCGTGCCAAGAAACAACCTACTGTTTGACGATCCTCTAGTGAAGCTGAATATAGAGCACTTGCCTCCACTGTTTGTGAAGTTCAATGGTTACATTATCTTCTATGTGATCTACATGTTCCCATCTCTCATACTACTCCAGTATTTTGTGACAACAAATCGACAATCCAGATTGCATCTAATCCTACTTTCCATGAACGTACAAAGCACATCGAAATCGATTGCCACATTGTACGTGAGAAATTGCAAAAAGACATTGTTCATTTGTTGCCATGTACTTCATCTGCTCAACTGGCTGACCTCTTCACCAAAGCTCTTGCTGCACAACCATTTCAAGACATGATTTCCAAGCTGGGAATGCTCAATATACACTCTCCAGCTTGAGGGGGCTATTAGCTAAATTATACTAATTCACAGCTAGCTTCTTTTAGTTAGTTAAATTAGTTATTGTACAGTCTGTCATTTCTATTTTTTTAGGATCTAGAATTCTTCTAGAGTCTTCATATCTTGTGTATATATACATTGCATTGCCAGCATAATCATTTAATCAAAATCATTTTAACAAACTTCCACAGAGATGCTAACAAGAATTAAAACCACTACACTCTTATGATGTTGGCTTTATGTATTGTGAAGGTAAATCTCTTTACTAAAAAAACCAAAAACACTTAAATCTTAAACCTTAAACTCTTTCCATAATCCAATCCCACATTTATTTACGTGTTAATTTTCTTTATATTGTATTGAATGTACAGAAAGGCCAACAAAAGCACGTGAAAATGGCAATGATTTACTGCCACTACTTACTGAGATGTTTTACTGTGAGCTTTACAAAATAATAATAATTTAGGATAGGCTTTAAGCTTTTTACCCATTTATTAAGTTACAAGAAATGAGTATGCTCTCATAATTTTTGATATTTTCTAATTTATATAATTTTATAATTTTGATATCTTTAAAAGCTTTGGTATTTCATAAGTTTTTTTTTAATATTTCCTCATAATTTTCAAAATTAAAATTCGATACGAGAAATAATTTTGATATAAAAAATATATTTTTAAATATTAAGAACTTTCAAGTAGAATTTGTGATTGTAAATTTTAAATCATTATATTTTTATGTTAGAATTTGTAATAAATAAAACATAATTCCTAATGCGAACATCTATTGGTTATATATATATATATCTTCATATTTTTGTTATTCCTTCATATTATTTTGGGTAATCCGTCACATTTTTTTTTTGATATTTTCTCATGTTTTTGGTAAACTCTTACAGTTTTTTTGGTAACCACTCATCTTATTTTGTTTACCCTCACATATTTTGGTATCCTCTCTCATGCTTTTTTGATAAATCCTCATATCTTTAGTTATCCCTCATAGTTTTTGGTATGCGCTCATATTTAAAGGTTGGTCCTCATATTTATTGGTATTCTTTAAAAATTTTCAATATTCCTTCATATATTTTGGTATACCCTCATAATTATTGGTATTGTCAGTATATGTTAAAATTTTGTGAGGGATAAATTAAATTTAATGATAATTTTTAAAAAAAATGAAATTTAAATAATTTAACAAATTTCCTAATATGAATCAAAATTGATAAATATAATGTTTTTGGTAATATGTCACGTTATTTTTTGGTATTTCCTTACTTTTTTTTTTTGGTAGACCATCACTTTTTTTTGGTATCTTCTCATGTTTTTTTGGTTTGTCTTCATATTTATTGGCATCGTTTCAAATTTGGTATTTGGTAAGAGATATAAATTTATGTTAAAATTTTGTGAGGGACAAATTAAATCTAATGATAATTTAAAAAAATAACATTTAAATAAATTAGCGAATTTCTTAATACGAAGCAAAATTGGCACATCTCATATTTTTTTTATATTCCCTCATATTTTTTTGGTATCTCCTCATGTTTATTGGTTTGTCCTCATTTTTTTTGGTATATTCACTTTTTTTTTTGTATATCCTTGTATTTTCAGGTAAATTATCACATTTTTTTTATATTCCCTTATTTTTTTAGTAAATCCTCACATTTTTTGGTATCTTCTCAATTTTTTTTGTATTTTCTCAATTTTTTTATACTTGCTCAAAAAAATATATTTTTCAATCATTTAAGATTTATCATTACCAAAAAAATATTAAGATTTTTCAATTGTATTTTATGTTGGTAAAATTTGGTCATTTTTATATTTATATGTTAAAATTTGTAAGGGAGACATTACGTAATTTCAACATCCATGTGATACTTAATGGTTTTGAGTGTAGGAATATTGTAGTTGATACTTGATATTTATACATTCATAAAATGGAAATTTTTGACTAGTGTATATCAAACAAATTTCTCAACATCTAGATGATATTTTTTGCCATCTAGATGGCTAATTGGATATTATGAACAATGGGGAAATCAAACAACTTCATCGCCATCTTGATGGTATTTTTTACCATCTAGACGGCTTTTTATATTTTAGAAATCATATTTTCATGCAAATAAAATTAAGATTATACATAAATATAAATTGATCATATTAACATAATGTTTAAAAGAAAAATAAACATCAACTATAAATATTCAAATATGGTTTAAGTTAAATATTATTGAACACATAGAACTCACGTATGATTAGAACCAACATTGTCATCCTCCTCATGCTTAGAGACATCATGTGTGATGGAAACTCTCTGCTTGGTCCAAATGGAAAAAGTTTGAGAACTGGATAAGTTGCAAGATCGTAGCCTTAATTTTTGACCAGAAATCAAGGAGTATCTTCTCATTCGCAATGTAGTGTGCATCAGATATCTGAATTCTTGTTATCAAATTTTGCATTGCTTCCATAAGAGATGCCAAATTTATGTTGTTTGAGCTACTTGACGGTATTGAAGAAGACGAAGGAGCTTGTTTTGACGACGATGGTGTAATGTCAATTCTCATGCAAATTATCAATGCGCTCAACTCTTTGCTGTAACAGAATCATTTGAATATGTTTCAATGCTTGTGTCATGTTAGGTTTTAGATTTATTTCTTGTAGTTGTTTGAAAGTCAAATTTGAAGTTCCCAACCTACACACTCAATTGAAGTCTTTGAATATAAAAGAAAACCAAGAGAAGTCAATAGAAATACAAATTTATGCACAATATATTTGTTCTCCCACTACACCAAAACAGGCTTTTAGCGGCGCTTTTAGTGGCGTTTGGATAAAAAACACCGCTAAAAATCAAGCATTAGCGGCGCTTTAAATAAAACGCCGCTAAAGACCAAGCATTAGCGGCGCTTTCAGGAAAACGCCACCAAAAATGAGCATTAGCGGCGTTTTTTTGAAAAACGCCGCTAAAAACCTAAGCCCAACGACATCGTTTTCGACCTTTCGGGGCTTTAGCGGCGTTTTTGAAAAAGCGCCGCTAATGCTCAGGCTTTTAGCGGTGTTTTTGAAAAAGCGCCACTAATGCTCTGGGTTTTAGCGGCGTTTTCCAAGAAGCGCCGCTAATGCTTAGGGCTTTAGCGGCGTTTTTGAAAAAGCACCGCAAAAACGTTTTATCTGTCTATTTACTATTTATTTTGTTTATTTATATTAATTAAAATTCAATTTATTTTTAACAGAATATTTTTTAAAAATGGTTAAATTTGAAATAATGACACGTAGAAATAATTTCAAATAAAAAACATAGAAAAATATTTGTTAAAAATGGAAAAATTAAAATACTATTATTTAAAATAATTTAAATATTTTTAGGGTACATGACTAATTGATTTTTAATTTATATATTAAATAATTTCATATATAATTGTAAAAGATACGATAGTATTAATTTTAAAATATTTAATTAATTATCATTATAGTTTAGGGTTTAATATATATGGTTTAAGGTATATGGTTAATTTAGGATTTAAGGTCGGTTTAAGATTTACAATTTTAAGGTTTATAGATTATGGAATTAGGGATTCTGGTTTAAGGGTTGTGATTTAGGGGTTAGGGGTTAGGGGTTAGGGATTAGGGATTTGGGTTAGGGTTTAGATTAATTAGTGTTTTTAAATTTATATATTAAATAAGGTTTATGGGTTAGTAGTTATGGGTTAGGGTTAGGGGTTAGGGGTTTGGGGTTAGGGGTTAGGGGTTAAGAGTTAGTGATTTAAGGTTTAGAGATTCAAGGTCGGGTTAGGGTTTAAGGTTTAGATTAATTAGTATTTTTTAATTTATATATTAGTTAAGTTTTTATATAATTATAAAAGAGGGGTTAGGGGTTTAGGGTTTATGTTTTATGATTTATGATTTAGGAGATAGGGGTTTAGGAGATAGTTTAAATTATTTAAGAGATAATAGATCAATTTTATATATATTAAATGGTTTAGGATTTAAGGTTTACTTTAGATTTATTAAATGATAAAAATTTATACAATTAATTAATGTTTTTATATTTAAAAATATTTAATCTAAATTTAGATTAAATGGTTTAAACCATTTGATATATTTAAATATTAGATTTAAAAAAATTGATAAATAAATATATTGAGTTTTAAATTTGAACTATGAAATTATAATTATCTTTTATTTAATAACAATTTTCCATTTAAATTCAAATATGAAAATTTTTAGTAATCCTTTTCAAGAGTCGAGTTTAGACATAAAAATTGATCTCGACTCAATTTGGGTCAATCCAAAGTATTAATTAAGATTTAAGATGCTTTTAAGTCAACAAATTAAAGCTTACATGTTGAAATTAATTAAGGGAATGTAAACAAGAAAAAAGAATGCTTCATGTGCATATTTGATAATTTAATTATCTAAGCTTTAGCTTATACTATAAAAAGAAAGTTTGATGGGTGTATTTGTTTAACAACATACAATATTATTGGTCTCCTTGATTTTGTTTTTTTCTTTTATTATTATTATTATTATTTTGTTTTTTAAATGTAAATTTAAATTTAAATTTTTATCCAAATATTTACATATTTATATTTCAATTTATCTCATTTTTTATATAATTTATAAAAAAAGTAGTTTAATTTGAATTTTACTTTCCCTCAAAAAAATTTCAAATTTGCTTACTTAAAATATTAAAATAGTTATTATTTAATATACAAAATAAAAAAAATTTTAACAGAATAAAACGGTGTCATTTTATTTCTAAATTTCTCCGCCTAAAATCTCCAAATTTAAGGAGCTCCACTACTAAAGCAGATAAGGTTTTTGAAATTCCTTTTGTGCTTTCCCTTAGTCAAAAAAGACTTCTGTTCTGTTCGGTATTTGCAGGGAAAAAAAAGATAATGTGTTTGGTAAGTTTAGCAGTACTCTTAACAAGTAAGTTATGGGTTAAGGATTTAATTTCATGATGAATTTGTGTGAGTGGGATCGGGATTTACTGGAAGTATTCCTGGGGAATTTTGCACTGCTCATTTAGTTGTTAATTGGTTCTGTTTCATTTGTTCTTTGCTCACTCAACCCCAAGGAGAAAAGAACAAAATCCCTAAACATAAGCGTTTCTCCTCAGCCGTCTACATAGGTAAAACCCCTTTCTTTTCTGTTCCCATTTAAACCCTAAATTCCTAACAGCAAAATCTAAGCAACAAAGCAATGGCAGAGGGGGCAGGAGAAGAAAAGAAGAAATTTTCAATCTGGGATTTGCCAGATGTGCCAATGGGTCAACTTCCACCGCATCTTGAACTCCAACGAAGTCGTGTTTCATGCAATAAGGACGCCCCTATCCATGTATTTCTCTCTTACCCCCTTTTTTTTATCCCCTAAAGCACACATCTTCAGTTGAAATTTTTTCATGAACACCCTTTTTATTCGTATATGGAGTGTTAAGAAACAGTGGTTTCCTGGGGTTGTTTAATTGGGTAATTAAAAAAAATGGAGCCGTTTTCCTTATTTGGGGTTTGGGTTAGTTTCTTTGTATCATCTGTCTTGTTCTGTTCTTAAGGTTCTGAAATTTGTGGGTCTCATTTTTTGTATTATAATTAAACGTCTTATGTTTTGGGGGCTTTTCTTGCTTGTAGATTGAGAGTATTCAATATTCTGGCGCTTATGCATCGATGGGAATTGATAATAGTTCAGGACTTGATCGATTCTCTAACAACTTTAGAGTTGAAGTGGTTCGACTCAATGAAGATGACATGGAGCTTGATATGATCGTTATTGATGCAGCTATTGCCAATTCATTCAGGAGGATCCTTATAGCTGAGGTCTGTAACTTTTTGGTCTACCTCTTTTCAGTGCTAACAAATGCTATGTTAATGACATTGTTGCATGCTATCATATGCTAGCTATGTTAGCTTGCAGCATAATGTCTGTGCTGGTACTGATAGAACTGATTATGCTTGCAGCTTCCTACAATGGCAATTGAAAAAGTTCTCATTGCAAAGAAAACATCAATAATCCAAGATGAAGTTCTTGCTCATAGGTTGGGCCTCGTTCCAATCCGTGTTGACCCAAGGCTTTTTGATTATCTTTCAGGTTTAATTCATTCTTGTTGGTTGATGGTTTATCTGAATTTATGGAGTTTACCCTTGGGGCACTTGGTAATTCTTTACTTTTGTCTCTTTCAATTGTAGAAAATGATCAGCCAAATGAAAAGAACACCATTGTTTTCAAACTCCATGTTCAGTGTAAAAGAGGTAGTCCACGTATTATAAAGATACTGTTCCTTATATATTTTTTAAATCTATAAAACCAATCAATATAATATAATATAATATAATATAAAAATAATTATCTTGTTAATAGTGCTTCTATTACAATCTTAAATATAAAACTAATAGATAGATTTTATGTTTATTTCTGATAAAAAATTATTATTTGTACTAGAAAATAATTATTTTATGCTTCTATTACATATATAATATGTTTCTTTCATTTTCGTACTTTTAATTATTTTATTTTTTCTAATTTGTTATTAAAATTTTTTTAATTTGGTGTTTGATTTTTTTAATTTAGTACTTAAGTTTTTTGGGTTCATTTCAGTACATATTCTTAATTTGGTACCTAAGCATTTTTTTGTCCAATTTAATACTTATATTTGTTAGATGCTATACAAATTATCCTAGAACACTAACGGCGTTAGGTTTTTTTTATAAGGTGACAAAAATATCTAGTGTATGAACATGCGGTAGAAGACATAATGTGGAATAACAACATCCAAGAGCAAAACCAGAAACAGAGGCTGTGACTGTTGAACATGATGCTTCTTCAATTATTACATCTTCTAGGCTTGTCGCATCAATGACAACGGCGGATGCATTAGAGGAACTTCAGAGTTACAAAGAGATGAAAAACTTGTTGCTTAGTGAAGGTGGTAAGTCTTGCATATCTTCCAATTTAACCTCTGGGGCTAAACATTCTGGCAAAGGTACATGAGAATGATCAACTTATTTGTTATTGGTATAGTTGCACATATGTACAGCGCTGTGGTTTGAAAGACTACTACTACATGCTATATAGCTGAAGCCATTTTCCTCTTTTTGTGATCATAGGAGTATATATATACAATATATGTGTTTTTGGTTAAGATTTATGTTAACAACAGAAGGGTTATCTGTTGGCCCCGAACTTTGTAAAAAGCATTTTTGTCTCTGATCCTACAGAACATAATTGCACATAATTTTAGATGTTGGGTAAGGGTTGCGCATGCTTTGATATACAGGCTTGCTGATGCTGTCATTTCTGTTATTTTGCTTTTCTCCTTTGTTTCCCCTCCCGCATATATATTTACCTATTTTAGAAGGGTTTTTTTGTAAAAGTTATATTTGAAGTATGATAACCTGATATATTTGGAAGATTATAATTCTATAGGCATAGTAATTTATTTGACCCTCCAATAACATTTTAGCTTTCAATTTGACTTTTTATATCCGAGTATGCTGTAAGCCTCCAATTCTTACTTGGTTATCTGACTAGAAATTAAGACTAGAGAATCGGGTGTCTTAGATTTAATTTGACTAATGCATTTTGTTCCTTGTTCTAATGTGCAGGGGTGATTTGATCCCTCTTGTAGTTAAGTCCTTGAAGAATCCTAGGTATTATAAAGATACTCACTGAACATTTATAATTTATCATTATGGTGGGGGATTTTACTGCAAACGAAGGGTCAAAATTTAAAGAAGATTGCATGAAAACCATATGGCAACGAGTGGACTGTGAGAGATCCTAAAAAAGTGTGAGAGACGGATTCGTTTTTGTGATAAGGCAATAAAGAGAGTAGGTCCAAAGCCAGAAAAGAAAAAAAATGATGAGTAATTATTTCACCTATATACTCAACTCATTAATGATTATTTTGATGTATAATATTTTATAACTTTTTTTTCCTTATTTTATCTAGAAGGAAGTCCATTTTTTTTCCAGTCTTAATCAGGGTCCATGGCCCTTGGTTAAATGGGAAATTTTCATTTTTAGTCTCTCCTAAATATTAATATTGTAAATTTAAGCCTTTTACCCCTTGGATAAATGGAAAAATTATATTTTTGGCTGCTCCTAAAATTTTTTAGCTTTAGCTCCCTCATACAAAGTTCATGGCTTCGTCCCTGTTCTGCAGAATACTGTACATGGAGTTTGTCTGAAAATAGAACAGCATAATTAGGAAGTCATTATATGCTTAATGTGCTAGTAATTTGTTGGTAAGTAGATGAAGTTTCTATTTATTTGAACTTTGGTTTTACTTTATGCTAAATGTTGGTAGGGCATATACTAGTTGATGTACAGGCTCGTGACTGGTAGCATGCCCGCATTTGTCTACATGTATTATGTGCCTGTCAATTATTATACATGGTTTAATCAAGCTCATAACCAGTTGATGTAAAAAATTCATTTGATTATGCTGTGCTGGGTGGATCTTCTAAAATTGCTGCCATTCTTGTTACATATCCATTTCAGGTATGCATCCTTATAATTGGTGTGATGTCTTTGTATAACCTCATTTTCTCTTCGTTGGCTGGTCATGATGCCTTATGAGGTGTGCGAAATTTTTTTTTCAAGTTATTCGAACTCTATCACAGGTAAACGAGAAGTTAAATCATTTCATTTACAAATGCAAAGTACTATATTTTATCAGTCTGTAATTTAAATCCCATTATTGAGTTTAGAGCCATGGTATTAGTCTAAGTAGAATGCGAATTCGAATTGAATTATGCAATGGAAAAGCTTTACATATTGTATTGCGAAAAGTCGTATATCCATAATTACACAACTCTTACATGTCTGCTTGAGATCTGGTTGATAATGTTTTATGGGAAGGACTTTATAAATTGTAACTGCTCACATTTTCTATTATTTACAGCTGTTGCTAATAAAAGAAGTTGGAACTAGTTTATCCATCTACTAGCACGTTTAAGGAATTAGAGCTATTGCATGTCTTGTTCCTATTGGACTCTGCATCTGGAACCCATGTGAGAGCTACAAAATGATAAAAGTAAAAGTTTGAAGTTTCAAATGTTTTCTGAATAATTGTATTGCCTTAGTACTATCTGTTGTGGCTAAATAGTAATATCCATGCAATTTGATTTACAGGTGTTGATGGTGGATTTGACAACAATGAACTAGAATATGAAGAAACTCACAAAATAGTCATTTTGCCTAGCTGCTTGAAATCTTCCTTTTCCATCTGTGGAGTTGCCTGAGAAGGTATGGATTGTCTCATTTTTTATTTTTAAATAATTTTAAAATCAGAAGTACATATTCTTCATCTTGGACAGTAACCTAGCTTGGTTATCCAATACGAATACTGTAGGTAAGGTTGGCAGTTGATGCTATTTTAATGGCTGAGGGTGCTGAACAGAAAGGGCATATGGGTATTAAGGTGATTTTTTTTAAGTGTTTTTAACTTTTTTTGAATAATTAAATTGGGGTTTTCTTTATCTGAAATATTGATCGATGTTTTGGCATTTGAATTTCATGATTAGGGTTTAACGAAGCTTCTAGCAGACAATGTGCCAAAGGCCATGAAGGAACAAAAATTAGAGAGCTATTTTGGCCGCAAGATTGCCATGTAGTTACTCAAAGAAGGCAGATGCTACTGAGGATTTGCAAGAAGCCATGGAGGTATTTTTCTTTGGTCAAACATGGAGTGATAAGTAAAGTTTTCTTTTGTTGTTTCACCACTACGGAAAATTAAGGTGCTGTTGTTTTTATTATTAGACTGGAAATAAGGAGGACATTGAAATAAGGTAGCCAAAATTTTGTCACCTGTCACTAATAGATACTTGTAGAGTTCAATCAATTCAACGCCGCAAGAAAATGGAAGCGTATGTATAATAACTGTATTTGTAGTACTGATTTTTGTTATATAATAATAAAAGGAATATATGTTCTTTTCCCATATAATGAAATTTATTTATTTATTGTTAGGAAATTTAATTGTTTATGTTAATTTATTTATTATAGGTGAATGTTGAAATTTATTACTATAATTTATTTTACTTTTATTGTTAATGAAAAGTAATACATTCAAAATAAAATTTGACCTTTCCATTTGTTATTACAAAAATTTATTTAATAAAAAGCGGAATGGCACTTTTAGCTGAAAAAAGCGCCGCTAAAAGTTATAATTTATAGCGACGTTTGTGGGAAAAGTGTCGCTAAAGGTCCTAATCTTAGCGGCGTTTGTGGGAAAAGCGTCGCTAAAGGTCCTGATCTATAGCGGCATTTGTGGAAAAAGCGCCGCTAAAGGTCCTGATCTATAGTGGCGTTTGTGGGAAAAGCGACATTGAGTACCATCCACATGAGCGAGGTCAGTTTCGACAAGGAGGAGGATTCATGCCCCCGGAAAATAGATTTCACGGGAATTTAACATTTACGAAGTGGCGTTTGTGGGAAAGCGCCGCTAAAAGTCTTGATCTATAGCAGCGTTTGTGAGAAAAGCGCCGCTAAATGTCCTGATCATTAGCGGCGTTTATTTCTAAAAACGCTGCTAAAGTTAGCGGCACTGTCATTAGCGGCGTTTTTTACGACACATGTCAAAGCGCCGCTAAAGGTTTAAAAAAACGCCGCTAAAAGCCTGTTTTGGTGTAGTGTCCGTGACATGTGAAGCATAAAACCTATAGTTGTATATTGAACTGAAATCATCAATTGCTTGTTTCTGAGGATAGTGTTCTCTGCTGATTCTGGAAAATGAAAATAATGCATGACTCAAACAAAGCACATTGGCACATTAAAAATAATAGTTACTGGACTACTATATAACATGCATTGACGATCCTTTGAACGCCTTCCAAAACGAACTACTGCTCCCGAAAAGAGACAAGGAATTGAAAGATTACCCACTATCAAAAAAGGGCGGCGACATCGAGAGGAGTAAGATCGTCCCACGGTGAAGAAGAGGAACGACCAAAATGCACCAATAGGAACCTACGACACTGACGAGGCAATGAACTTCGTTAGTCGTCGGAAAGCGATAGACACGGCTACGATGTCCAGTGGGATCGGTTAGAACCCCAGTAAAGAAGAGGAAAGCATGGAATGGCATAAAATGTTGCATTAAATGGAACCTACGGCATTGACGATGCAGGGGGCATTGATCGGCGTCGGAGAGCGGAAAACATGGCGGTGGCGTCGACCGGAATGGGTTGGAAGGAAGGCCGACAAAAATGGGTCGGGAGGCGGAACGAAGAATGGCGGCTTGGGGAAGAAATTTTTTTTTTTTAACCTACAATTGTTTCTCTTTTACCTTTAGTGAATTTCTTTGAGTACCTATAACCGATGATTCCCAAATTTGCTTTTAATTTTGGCTTATCCCTTTTTCAACAATTACGATTAATTTTTATTCAATTTATAAACTCATGTTTTTTTTATCTTATGATAAGCTTTTTTTAACTCTTTTGTAAGAGCTTTCGGTAGAGTTTTCCCGACTTTACGTAACCCACTGTGGAAAGACATAAGGTTGAAGGATGAAGCGGTGAGAAGCAATGAATACGAACATAGGTGGCTTTTTGCAGGCGTTACCGGTTGTTTGCGCCAACTCATTGGTAAGTAATTAGTGGATGCCATTAATTACCTGGAGTATTCAAAGCTTCATACCCTTCACCAATTGTCCAATTGTCAGCTCGCTTACCCAATAATCATCTGCTCAATTATACATATGTGGACACAAAAACAAAAAACAATAAGTCTACAGACTAAAATAAATAAATAAATGAATGACCACTCATCAGCCACCAGCCCACCACACCAATCGACAATCGATGGAGATATGCAGTGCCTGCCATTTGTTTTTAGGTTAAAAAATGTGACAGTAATTTAATTTAATTTAGTTTTGTATTTTTATTTTTAAGAATTTTGTTTTTCATTTTTAAAATTTTAAAATTTAGATTTAAGTGACCTTGTTTCTTCAGTCCGACTTGGGAAATCCTTTATATATGATGCAAAATGGATTTTGTTCTAGTGTTGATAAGAATAATTTCTATGAAAAATATGAATCGAAGTTTGAAGAAGGAGAAGGAGTACTTGATTTACATCACATAGTTGAAGATTTATTCAATTACATAATTTGGGCTCCTGGGATATGGCGTCCTTGGGGCTTTCTATTTGATTGCATCAAAAGACCCAATGAATTGGGATTTCCCTATTGGGCCCGGGCCATTTCGACGGTTAAAATTATTTTATTAAATACAAGTTCATTACAACATCATTTTTTAGTTATAAGGCTAATAAATAAATTTTTTAAAATTTTAAAATGTCACACTAATAAATTTAACAAAAATTAACAGTTTAACAAATTTGAAAAGTAAAGGGACTAAACTCCTAGAAATAAAAGTACAAAAATTAAATTTTAAATTTCAGAAGGATATAGGGACCATAACACATTTTAACCATGTTTTAAACATTTATTGCTCAAACTAAACCTTTTCATTAGGGGTGAGCATTCGATCGAATCGAATCGAATTGAATCGAAAATTTTCGAGTTAATCGAGTTTTCGAATCTCATTTTATCATCCTAACTTTATTTGAAGTTTTCTCGAATCGAGTCGAGTGAGATGGAATTCGAATCGAATCGAATATATTTGTTCAAGTTAATTTTTTTTAAAAAATTTTAGGTCCTTGTAACCACTGTCACCCATCGTAATAAAATTTGTCTACCTTAATCAAATTTTTTATTAACTTTCATCACCTCATAATTTATTTATTAATTTTTTATATACTGGTTAGCTTCTTTGCTTGCTTAGTTGTTTCAATTATCTTTAGATTCTTGTCACTATGTATTTTGGAATTAAAAAATATATTAAATGTAAAAATATGATTTTTTTAATAAAAATTATTTTAAAAATAAAATGTGAAATTGATATCAATATAAAATTTTAACAAGAATATTTTATGGCATAATTAATAATTCAATTTTAATATAAATATTCAATATGACTAAACAATTCAATAATATAAATAATACAAAATGTGAAATTTAATTTAATAATATAAATAGTAGATATAAATAAAATTATTACTATTTATGTTTAGTGATTTTTTTTGGATAATTTTGATTTTTGATTTGAGAGTAAAGGGTGAGAAGTAAAAGTTTAGGGGGAAAATAAAAAGTTTTGGGAAATAAAAGTTTGAGGGAAGGTAAATAGGGGGGAGTAAAATTTTGGAGGGAAAATATTAAATAAAATATTATAAAAAAATTGGAGGGGGGAGGGTTTGGGGTAGATGAGAGGTGGAATGGGAAGAGAATAAAAGTTTTAGGGGAAAAGTGGGAGAGGGTAAAAATTTTGGGGGAAAATAAAAAGTTTTGAGGGTTTTTGGGAGTAAAATTTTGAGAAAAAGTAAATGGGAGAGTAAAATTTTGGTGGGAAATGGATTCTGGGTAGATTAGAGGGTTGGGAGGGGAGGGGAGGGGAGTAAAAGTTTTGGGGGGAAAGTAGGAAGAAGTAAAAGTTTTGAGGGAAAAGTAAAACGGTTTGAGAGTTTGGGGTAAAAATGTAAAATATTATAGTTTGATATTCGAATTATTCGAATTATTCGAATTATTCGAGTTATTCAAATTTGAAAACTCAACTCGATTTGAACTCGAAATTTGAAAAAAAAAAATTCTAGTTGATTCGAATAACTCGATTAACTCGAATAACTCAATTCGTTTAACTCGAAATTCAAATTTTTTTCGATTTTTTCTAGTCGAATCGAGTTTTGCTCACCCCTACTTTTCATAGCTCGAGCTACTTGTCGCTTGAAGACTTGCCTGAAATTTGGGAAAAATATTAGGCTCGGAAAATGAGTTTGGGTAAAAAATTAAGCTTGCTTAAAAATGGATTGAGCTCAAGCTTAAACATTCAAGGCCCAAGCTTGGCTCGATTGACCTTTTTTTTAAGTTTATAATGTTTTATATTGTGTTATTTTATATGTTATATAATTTATAACACAAAAAAATGAAATCCATAGTAATATATAATAATATTATAATGTAAAGATTTAAAAAATATTAAGATGATTGACTTTATGTAAAATGTTAATAAATAAAACATATAACATTATTAAATATTAAAATAATATAATATAAATATATATTTTTAATATTAAAATAATATTATGGGCAGACCTAAAATAAGTTTGAGTCAGCTATTTACAAATATTGGCAAGCTTAGGCAAAATTTTAAATCTATATTTCAGATTGTGCTAAGCTTGTGCAAGCAAAAAAAATGTTAATATCATGCTTAGGGTTGACCCGAACCTTACCTAACTCGACTCATGATCACCTCTAACTTAAAATAGTAAAATTTTTCACAACTTAATTATTGTTGCATTTAAAAAGATAATCGTCCATGGAGAAAAAAGCAGAGGAGTCAAGCAGTAAGCGAGCACTGAAAAATGTGTGTTGTCAAGAGGAGGATCCACTAGATGTAGGGGACCATGGATTGATGGAGGGTGGTGGTCTACCATTATTTAAGTTAGTGCTTATGAATGGAATGTTGGTTGTAGAGAATGAAAAGGTATGAGAGTGATGAGTTTGATCTGAATGAGGGTGATGTTATTACGTCTATTGTTGATGGGATGCCAAACATTCATTTTTCTGAGAGAGTGCATACTTTGGTCCAGAGAAATATGTCAAAATTGGTGATAATTAAAATTTTAGGAAGAAAAATCAGGTTTAATACGTTGTGTAGTAAACTTCATGTGATTTAGAGACCAACTTGTACATTTCAGATGATGGATCTCGATAATGACTACTATATAATGAAGTTTCAAACCAAGGCAGACTATGAGAAAGCTCTAACAGAGGGGCTGTGGATGATCTATGGTCAATACTTGACAATGCAACCTTGGTCCCCGTTGTTTAGTACGCAGGAAGAGTATCCTATGCAGGTGGTTGTATGGATATGACTACCATGTTTCCCTGGTGCGTGGTATAAGAGATGTTTAACAGAGGCAGTAGGAAACTTAATTGGACAAGTAGTGAGAGTGGATGATAACATTGAAAATGGTTATTAAGGAAGGTTTGCATGACTAATGGTTAGTGTCGATCTTCACCGACCGTTGATATCGAAACTAAGAATAGAGGGTAAAGTACAAAGGGTTGAGTATGAAAGCCTACTTAATATTTGTTATGAATGTTGTTAGTTTGGTCGTGTTAAAGAAGGATGCCCGAAAATCATAATAGAGAGAGGATCAGACTCTAATGGAGGAGTTGAAGAGGGGCAGATGAAACCACCAACGTTGAAGTCACCATCGACGGTGAAACTTGACAGAAAAGCTAAAAAGAAGGCCTTTGGGGCGTGGACAACAGTATCGAGGAATTATAGACGGCAATCAAGGAGGAAATTTGTAACAGCTCGGTTTTAGCTAAATCAGAATAGTGGTTTCAGAACCATAAATCTGAGGTCATAAAATTATTTTAATATTATTTTTGGTATTTATAACATGTTATTTGATATGTGTGAAAATTTCGTGGTTTAATTTTACCGTTTGAGTGGTTAATTCGGTAAAAAGGACTAAATCGCGCAAAGCATAAAAATTGAATTCTATTATCAAAAAGGGTTCAATAGCTATAAAATCTCAAAAAAAGTCCTTAAATTAAAATTAGCCTACAAATAGCATGAGTGGACGGTAGTGGGCTTGAATTAGTGAACTTTTAGTGTTAAAATAAAGGTTATTATAGTAAATTGGTAAACAATGTTATAATAATTAAAATAAAAGTAAAAGCCATCATCTTCCTTAATGCACCACCAAAAATTTGAGAAGAAAGCAGCCATGGGAGTTCATTAGGTTCGGCCAAACTTTGATTGCTCATCTAGGAACGGTTTTAACTCCGTTTTTTATGATTTCTATATTTTTGAGACCGTTGCAGCGAGTACTAGCTAGCCCATGCCTTAATTTTTGAAGTTGTCAATGTTTTTGTAAAGTGCCATTGATGAATGTTTAAGCTTTTAAATATTTGATGATAAAAAATGGATATTTGTTGATAGATTATCATGTTTTGTTAAGTGATTTTTGACAAAAATGTCAAATAGGGATTTATTTGTGAAAATGTGTTGTTAAATGTGTGAATAAATGATAAATATGGGCTGGCATGTGCACTAGGAAAATTCAGCTAGCTTAGGAAGGTATTAAATTGCATGAATTTTGTGTATTTGTGAAATATGGAGTAAATTATAAAAATGTGAAACTTTGGGGGCAAAAGTGTAAATGTGCCAAAATGTGTGTTTTGGATTAAATTGAATAAATTAGTGATTGAATAAGTTGAATTTGATATTATATAGATCAAGAAAAACAGAATTCGCACCTAGATCAGGGGAAAACTAAAGTTATCGACTAAACGACTCGATGCACCGTTTTAGCATCCTAGGTAAGTTTGTACATGATAAACATTGTTACAATTATGCTTTTAATGCTTTGATATTGCATAAATTGTATACTGTGAGAATACAATCATGTTTAACGATAAATCGACTATGTTTAGCACTTAGTGTGCGATTCGAGATAACTTCGGCTATTTATGGCACTTAGTGTGCGATTAGGAATAGCTTCGGCTATATACGACACTTAGTGTGCGAGACTGAGATAGCTTTAGGTATGTAAAGCACTTAGTGTGCGAGATTATAATAACTTCGGCTATTCGATGGCATTTAGTGTGCGAAAAATTAAGTATTCGATAGTATTATAAGAATGTATGAGTTCGTTATGAATTTTTACAGGTATATACATGTAAGTATGAAGATTAAATAGAAAAGGTTAAGACTTTGCATATAAGTATATGAATAAGCTTATGAAAGATTTGATATTATCATGAATTATACATTAATTTGTTCAAATTGATGATTTGTGTTTTATGAATTGTTGAATATATTTAGTACGAAGTTACTAAGCTTTGTAGCTTACTTTGTTTGTTTTTCTTATGTTTTATAGTGAATTCAAGGCTAGCTCGGATTCGAGAATCGTCAGAGACTACGTCACACTATCTAACCTTTTACTTGGTACTTTTGAGTTGTGTTTTTATGGTATATGGCATGTATAGGCTAGTGCCAATAGGATATATTTTAAGATATAAAATTAGCCATGTGAGTTGGCTTGTAAATAATGTATAGGCTAGTCTCGATAAAGTTCATTTTGATCTATATATATGTAGCCATGCGAAAATGGCTTGATAATGATGCAAATGTTTGAGTATATTCGACCATGGTATATAAATATATGGTGTTTGGTTTATATGTTTAGGTTAAGCAATGATTTAGTTAATGAATGTGTTTTTACTATAATCTATGAGTTCCTGTAAGCTAAGTTATGTATAAAATCGTTTTGCATATTGGTTGTTTAGGTATGGTTGGTGATGGCAAAAGATGACTATGTTTTATAGAAGTTTAGCCAGTCACTTGAGCAAGTAAAATGTGTTTGGTTAAAAATGTTGTTTAGTTATGAAATGCTACCTAGTTGAGATTTTGTTTGGATATTTGTATAACATATAAAGGTTAAATTGGACGATTGAATAAATGATTAATTGATTGGTTGAGTATATGAAAATTAGACATGCTATTTATCATGCAAATCAGGTGTACATTGATTTGTTATTTGTGTACAAAAATGTTTAATGTGGCTATTGTGAGATGCACCTAAGCTGGTAGTGGTTACAATTGTATTTGGTTATTCGGTGATGCTTGTTTATATTTTATATATGTATGCCTAGTAAGTCGTATGGGATAGCTTGACTTATATTAAGGTGCACTTGGGTATAATTTATGGAATGGTATGTTCATTAAATAGTTAATGGAATAGGATTGTTACGGTTGGATATATTACATAGAATTGGCTTTGGTTTTAGGGCGATATACGCAAGATATGGCACCATTAAAAGTAATTTTGACTATGTAGTAATGTTAACTAATGTTTTATAGGTAAATGAATTTTAGGATGTGTATTATACTTTGTTTTGATAAATATGCGAATGTGCAAAGGTTTTTAAATTGAAGTATTTGATAATTTGCCAATGAGATAGATGTATACAATTGGGTTTTGCGTTATATATATCTACTCGGTATATGCAAACACCACGTAATAAGCTTATTTATAATTTGATTATTTGAATGTTTTGATTGTTGATCATATGATTGACTATTGGATTTATAAAGCATATGTAATATGTTTCAATGAATGTTATTAGTCTCGAAATTCGAATAATTAAATGGTTATGACTAGGTTAAATTTCAGAGCATGAATTGTAATAAAGAACTGTGTTAGACTATGTTATGCTTAGTAATTCCTCGTAACCCTTTTCAGCGTCGGATATGGGTTAGGGGTGTTACAAAATTAGTAGAGGATAAGGAGCATACGCCAACAATCCTAGGATCAAGATTTGATGTGATTGCTAATTCTATTTATGAGGAGGAGGAATCACTGAAACTATCAATGATAAGAATTATAGAGGGACGAAATGGGAATAGTGAGGTGGATGGAATAAGGAACCATAAAAGTGACTTGGTGAGTGTGTTTAAGCCAATAAGAAAAGTAACCCAATTAGCAAAGATAATGTGGTGATGGCAAAGTTGGACTTAAATAAAAATTGGGCTTCTAAAGGGGTGGTGATAGGGGATGGCAGCAAGAGGCGTGATAAGGGCACGTGAATTCTACAATCGGTAGTTTTACAGTTGGCTTCTATAAAGGGAAAAGAATTGATAGATAAATCCAAACATTTGATTGTGATTTTGGTGGAGCCTGGGCTGATGCGGATGGAAGTATGATTTTCAAGGTCAAAGGGCTTAATGGGGAAACGTTTAATGCTAAACGAGTCTTCAACCTTGATACCATCGGACCTAGTTGACATGAAAATAGGTGTCTTAGAGGAAAGTGTGATTCCGGTGAATGAGGTAGTGACTATAATGGCGTCTACCATTGTTATGGCAGTAGATGAACAGATTGGGGAAGGCAGATGGCTTTGTTATGGGAGGGCCCATGTAGCTGCGTATATGGAGGTGAGTGGTTGGCTACTGGGTTTTTTTCTAATTTTTTTTATTTTGAATAAAGCTTTTTTTTTTGTGTGTGTAGAATTGCCAATGATATACACATCCGAGATTTTATCATTTTCTAGTGGAATACATATGGGCATATAATTTGGATTTGGTCGCGCTTTTGGAAATCCAAGTGAGTGGGTGAAAGGCGAATTTGATAATTGAAAAAATTATGTTTAATTTCTTCCATCGGATTGAGGCTCAGGGATATTCTGGTGGTATTTGGCTGCTGTGGAATAAGCTGTATGTGGTGGATGTTGTGCTTAACCATTCTCAGTTCTTACATGTGGAAATTATGAGCTCGGGTATATCAAATTTGTTTTTCCTGACTATAGTGTATGGTAGTCTATGTAAAAGATTAATGCATGGATTGTGGGGACAATTATGCATGTTGGATAGTAATATGGTAAAACAATGGATTTTTGTGGGTGATTGGATCGTACTTCTTTTGGATGATGAATATGAAGGTCCTAAGAGGCATATGAGTCATAGTTGTGGTAGTTTTCAAAAATTTATGTTCGATTTTGCTTTGAAGGATATTGGGTTCATTGGTCCAAGATTTACTTGGAAACATGGAGTTAAGTTGGAGAGGCTGGATAGGATGGTATGTAATATGGAATGGAGTGAGAAATTTTTGAGTGCTTGGGTCAAACATTTACACTGACTGAAGTTAGATCATAGACCACTGTTGATTGAACTTGAAGAGAATGAGCAGTATAAGAAGCCAAAACATTTTCGATTCTTTAAAGGTTGGCTAATGAATGGATTTTTTAAACATATGGTGAAGAATTCATAGAAAGACAGTGACCCTTTTGAAGATAATATTGAACGATTTTCTTTGGAGGCTAAGGTATGGAAGAGAGAAGTATTTGGGAACATTTTGACAAGAAAATAGAGATTGATTAGTCAACTTAAAGGGCTTCAAAAGGTAATGGAAAGTAAAGCTACAAAGAATCTTCAGAAGTTAGAAGCAAAATTCAGCACAAAAGTAGAGAAAATTCTCGATTTTGAGGAATTATTATGAAAACAAATATCGAGGAGTGATTAGGTTAAGGATGGAGATCGAAACACCAAATATTTTCATAATCGTGCAATTTCGAGGAAAAAGTGGATCATAAATAGGGGTATGAAGTTAAATAATGGAGAATAATGTTTTGATGAGGATATGTTAAAAGATGAATTCGTTCGATTCTTTCAGGAGTTATATTCAAATGATGATTATGATAGGGATTAGATGCCAAACTCTGGTTTCTTTGAAGAATTGCCCATGGCTGTCAAATAAGCTTTGAGCTCCAAAGTCGCTAAAGAGGAGATTAAGGCGACACTGACTCGATGGCTCCTTTAAAAGAGCCTATTAAGGATGTCTTTCATGACAAATTTTATCAAAGTTAGTAGGATATTGTTGGAGAATCAGTGTTTCAAATGGTGGTTAAAGCTTTTGAAGGTAGGTCAGTGGATCTAGGGATCACTTACACTGTGTTGGTTTTTACTTTCGAAGGTGGAGAGACTGAAATCATAGAGCCAGTTTAGACTAAAAAGTTCATCATGCCTTTACTGGTGGCACCAAATCAGGTGAGCTTTGTGACAAGTTGTTCTATTATGGATAATGTTATGGTGACGCAAGAGGTGGTTCAGTCAATGTGAACGAATAGGAGGAGACCAAAGTGGATGGCAATTTAAATTGATGTTGAAAAAGCATACGATTAGATTAGATGGTATTTTCTTGAGGAAATTTTGAGGTAGATGTAATTCCCAACCCATTTAATCTCTATGATTATGAATTGCATTACGGGCTCAACCATGCAAATTTCATGGAATTAGGAATATACGAGTGAGTACAGACCTTCAAGAGGGGTTTGACAGGGTGATCCTCTATCATCGTATCTGTTTGTACTCAGAATGGAAAGATTAGGTCATTGCATTAGACATGCTATTAAAGAAGGAAAATGGGAGTCAATATAGTTATCTAATGATGGTCTCAGTATTTTACATCTATTTTTTGCAAACAATCTAGTTTTGTCCTATAAGGAAAATGTACAATATGCCATCATGGTGAATAAAATCCTTTAGAAATTTGAGAGATTTTTAGGGCATAGAGTCAATAGATCTAAATCCCAATTTTTCTTTTCGGATGTAGTGGGAAATGACTTAGTAGACTAAATCATAGGTACAATTAGGGTAGAACGGGTTGAATATTTAGGTAGAGATCTTGGTGTCTCGGTGTTGCATAAACGTGTCACTAATGCCACGTACTCGTTCACAATTGAAAAGGTTTGAAAAAGGTTCAGTGGGTGGAATGCCAAGCTACTTTCTTTTGCTGGACGGGTAACACTTGCTAAATTGGTGTTATTTATAATTCCAAACTACTTTTTGCAAACAACACTTTTTCTAAAAAGGCTATGCTTGGAGATTAAGAAGATTATAAAGAGATTTGTTTGGGGTGCTTCGAGTGATGATTGTAAGATTTTTTTGGTGGGCTAAGACAAATGTTGCATACCAGTTAATAGAGGGGGACCTTGGGTTTCGACATATTCATAGCCAAAATAAAGCTTTGATACTCAAGTTGGGTATTAACTTCGTTGACAATATTGAGGCTTTTTGGGTTAAAGTGTTACTGTAACAACTCGTTTTTTAGTGGTGTCAAAAATAGTAGTTTTGGGACCACAATTTCGAATAGTGGATCAGTAAATATTATTTCTTTAATATTTGCAATGTTATTAGAGTGTCATATTAAAGTTTGGTTTGGTAATTTTAACATTTGGATAATTAATTAAAGAAAGAAGACTAAATCGTAAAAGCTACAAAAGTTAATCGTTATTAGTTTATATGTGCTTAAAGGTTATAAAAACTTGATTGGAGGGTTTTATGATGCAATTTGGTCATGTTGGATTATTTTGGCCGGTTACTATACATTCTAGGTGTAAAATTTTGTAATAAAATAATTTTTAATAATTTAATCATGAATTAAAACTTAAACCAAAAGACAATTATTTTATTTTTCACTTTCTTCAACCTTCTTCACCAAAAATCCATAGCTAGAAGAACACCAAGGTTCAGCCAAGCCATTTCTTCTTGCATGGTATGAAATTTAAGTCCATTTTTAGTGGCTTTTATGTTTTTGAGGTCGTTGTAGCTTAATCTAGCTAATCTAGGGATTAATTTGTATAACTGTTAAAGGTTTTAAAATGTGCCATGAATTATTCCAATTTTCTTGAAGTTAAATGATCGGTTTATAAGCTTGGTTGTTAAATAGAACTATTTTGTACAGTGAATTTGGTTAGTTTTAAGTTTAGGGATTAAAATGATAAAATAATAAATTTAACATTAAATTATTTTGAAATTTCAATAATTATAGGTTGTAAATGTATAGGATAGAATTAGACTAGCATGGTTTTAGTTTAATTGTGATAAATGTGTAAGTTTTGGTTTTAGGGACTAAATTGAATACGAGGTAAAATTTCAAGGTGAAAATGTAATATGTCATTAAAGGATCAAATACATGAATTTAGATACTTTAAGGTACTGAATTGGTTAATTGAGCTAGATTATTATATATATCAGAAAACGGATCAATCGGTCGATAATCGTGGGAAGTGAAAAGTTGTCAAGTAGTCCTCGTTGTAGTGCTGGTAGCTGCTTCGTTTAGGCAATTTTGTATTAGAGTTATTATGCTTATTATTGGTTTGAATTCAAATTTCATATGTATATAATTAGCATGGTTAATTGAGGTAAGCCTTGAAAGTGGAAATAAGGGACTGAATTGTAAAGTATGGAAATTGTACATGTTTGAATTGAACTATGTTATCCTATGGAATGTATGTAATCAAGTCAATCATGGTGTAATGTTATAAACATGAAAATCTTGTGTGAGCTTAGTGAATAATTATGATACAAATGACACGTCATTAGGGTGTTTCAGGTACTATGTACTGATGGTTACAGTTATCAAATACTTTGTACTGGTGTTATAATTTTTAGGCACTTTGTGCCGATGATATATTATCAGATATTATGTACCGGTGGTGGATACCATACCGATGGCTAGAATCTAGCATTTGTTGTAGATTCACGTCAGCTTGTGTGAGCAGCATCGTGTATTGGTTAATGTCCCGATTGTCAGCTTGCGTGAGGATTATTTCCCTTGTATCCAAAGTTAATTTGTTATAATTCTCCAGGAAAAACAATTAATGAAATGTATAGAAATGAAATCTTATGGCATAAAAGGTTATGTACTTATTGATTGTGATTTGGTATGTGAGTTATGTTAGCTTGAAATCTTGATGATGTTATATGTTCATACCTAACCATTTGGTATGGTAGGAAAATGTGAAACTTGGCAAGGAATCCTACATATATGTAAATTTTGAATCGCATGCTTTAAATGATAGGTATGTGATATTTAATTATATGAACGTACTAAGCTTTAAGTAAGCTTACCTCGTTTCATTTTCTTCTTTGTAGATTGTCGGATTTGATATGTTGATTGGATCATCTTTGTAGATCACACTATCTGCCAACTCTTTTGGTAATTATTTACTTATTTTGGTTTGGTTATAATTGGCATGTAAATAGGGTTTGACAATATATGTTTATGAGCACTTTGGTTATGTTTTGGTAATTATTTACTTATTTTGGATGTAAGATATAATGGTTACTTATTTGTTTTGGTAGCTTGTGTTGGTATAAGCCTTTCTAGTATCTTTTATGTTATCTTGGTTAGGAGTGTTGTTTATGTATTTGGTGAATTGGTGAATTTGGTTTGTTAAATGTAGTCATGAGAAAATGAAGTATATTTGATGATTGAATAGACATGAAATCTTAGGTTGTTTATGCTTGAATAATTAATGTTTAATGTTTGAATTGTGGTGACAATGATGGCATATTCGTTAGACACTTAGGTTGAATGCTATATGGTGAATTTAGGCAGGTATTTGATGTATTTTGAATAGGTTAAATGGCTGGTATTGCATGAATTGTGACCTAAGTGAACAGTGGTGTGATTGCTTGGTTGAAAAGGCATGCTAAGGTACACGCGGTTTGTGACACAGTCTACCACGCGGCCGTATGCCATACACGGGTGCAGGGTACGACCATGTTGTTTGTTGAATTTAGGTGCAAGTTCGTTCACATGGCATCAGTTTGTTACACGGCCTGGCGACACGGCCGTGTGACCTAGGATTACATGGCATCAGTCTGTTACACAGTTAGGCAACACGACCATGTCATTCGACTTCACTCGACATCAGCCTGTCACTTTTTACCTATCTTTTCGTAAAAGTTTTAGATTAGTCTTGATTTTTTCCTGAGTTATTTTAAGAGCTTCATAAGCTCGATTAAGGTTCGTTTTTGATTGAATATCATTGAATAATTGTATTTATATTACTTTATGGATTGGTTGATTATTTATGTTGAATTATTGAATGATAATGATGTTTAATAGTTGTAATACCTTATAGCTTGGGTCAGGTGACCGGACTAGGTATGGGGTGTAATAGTTACATTCTAAATATAAGGTGGTTGACCGCATTCCAAATAATGCATCATCAAACCAATACAGTTATACTTGGAGATCGATGATATGCATTTGGAATGATCTACAAGAAAATGTCTTGGAAGGTTGTTACTGGTCAGGATGCGAAGTTTTGGATGGATACTTGATTTAAGGACTTGGGATCACTGATTGATTATTGCACTTCGCCAGTACGAACCTTTATGGAAGCTATACTTTTTGCAATGGTGACCCAGAAGGAGATTGTAATTGGCAGTGTCTCATAGGTGAGTTACCACATCAGATAATTCACTTGCTTGTTGAATCAAGTCCAAATTTGGAAGATTGGGGAAGGGATATATGTTTTTGGGAAGCAGCTAATTCTGTTACGTATACAGTGACAAGAGGTTATAAGTATCTTAATCAAGTTTCTTGGTTGGAGGTGAATAAGAAATGGAGAATGATTTGGAGAATCAAGGCGCCACAAGGGATAAGACAAATCATGTGGCTTTGCATGCATGGTAGAGTGCTAACCAATGAAGAAAGATGCAAAAAGGGAATAACGGATGATGGGTTGTGCTACATCACCATATGTTGGAAAGTTTGACCATGTTTTAAGAGCATGCTCATCGGCGCATGCTATTTGGAAAAAGGTTAGTTCGTGATAATTTTTTTAATGATTTCTTTACACTCGATTTTGAGAATTGGTTGATGTTTAATATTAAGAATGTAGCAAACCTACTGGTTAAGAGGATAAGATGGGAAATTATGTTTGTGAATGTTTTATGGAGATTGTTGAAAGATAGAAACTTGACTATTTTTACTGATCAACATCTAAGTACGGATGATGTAGTTATGGCCAGTTGGTATTGAACTCAGGTGTCAATGAATTTTGTCATTGAAGCGCAGCAACATGATTCTAAGCATTGGGAAAACCTTCAAAATGGATGGTTTAAACTAAATACGTATGGTGGAGTTGATGTTAATTCTAGGAATGCAACAACAGAGGGATTTAGTGAGAGGATCGGAAGGAGAGTGGGTAGTTGTTTATGGGAAAAATATAGGTGTGAGTTCAGTCTTAGATGCTGAGCTTCAAGCGATTGCTGATGGTCTAAAAACGGTTGGGAATAAAGGGTGCGGCTGTTGCTAATTGAGTGTGATTGGAAAATAGTGTGGATCGAAACTGAGCATGGAAATTCGGATTTGGAAGGTAGAAATAAGACAAGTTCCATGAATGAGGAATATGGTTGTTGATGCGATGACTAAATGGGTTCGATGTTGCGCGATTGAATTCATGTTTTTGACAACCCGCCCCAAGTGGTTCTAGTTGTTATGGCGCTAGACAAAGGGCAAAGAAGCTGAAGTCGACGATCTGGTTAAGCATTGAGTCTCAACTTCCTATATTGTAAAAAAAAATACAAACTTTGTACAGAAATTGGGTAAAAGACTACAAATTTTTTTTAAAGTCATTGATTAGTTGTAGGTTTTGGAAAAATATGTTTATTTCTTACCTATTATTGACCATATTCACGTGATTAAGAAGAAAAATCACAGAATTTGACTTTTCTATTTGGTATTAGGGTTTAGGATTAACCTGATATAGGGACGGAATTTACTTTATGACTCATTTGTTTTTTTGGTTTGTTTAAGCATGAAAATGATGTAAACCCCTCAAATGGAAAAATGAAGATCAAAAATAAAAATAATTGGTAAGAGAAAACAACTACATTCATATTTGATTTCATTTAAATCAAAATTTTTAACAATCAATATAGTCGATCCAATCTAATCTTAATTAAACTGAGAAGAGAAACAACCATCATTAATTTTGAGCATAATCAATCATTTATTTCTAGACTTTAATTTAGATTTAAATGTATCGATGAAAATGAAGAATCATCGGATGAAATGATAGTAAATTTTTTTGGATGCAATCATTGTAGTAATTCAACTTGTCCTTGTCCTCTAACCGCATTACTAATTTTAGGTAAAGCCCCAACTTCGCACATATATATATGGTACTTTACATTTTGGGGAAATTTATTGAAAAAAAATAGTCCAAATTGTTTGAGAAAATATAAAAAATTTATTGACGACCCTAGTTTTAACCCCTAGAATCGTGTTCTCTGTTTCTATTTATTTTATGCAAAAATCCAATACGCCCCACGTTTTCCAATTTTTATTTTATTTTTTCAGGCAATTATGCTGTGGGCAAAAAGGTCGGTGGACGACAGCCATAGACCAATTAAAAGCATGCGTGCATGCATGAACGCATTTGACTCTAATCTGTTTGACGACCGACTGTCCATTAGTCCACCATTCTAGTTATCAAATATTTGTGTTAATGCAAGTTAAATTACAACTTACGTAATTGTTAAAAGAACAAAAAAACAGAAATTTGTAGTTTTAAATCTTTTGCGAATCTTAGAGAATACTTCACAGTTAATTAATGGTATAAGTCGTTATTTAAATTTAACTTACTTAATAAGTTGCAATTTCATTTTCATACTGAGATCATTCACTAACGCAACCCCACTTCTATGCATTTAAATAAGATTACTCTTTTCACTAAGACTTGGAGAAAGACTTTTCCCATCAAAAGCTTAGACAATATTGATTAAGTAGTATATACACAAGTAATTTGAATTGATAAAAAGCTCCCTACACAAATTGGAATATACTCTCTTAAATCTCTTATCAAAGTCGAATTACTAATCTTTAAATAGGCATTGTAGTCATTCGTAAATGAACTAGTACGGACATAAATAATCTTTAAAGTTTCTTCCCAATTAAAACTTTTTAATATGGTATGTGATAAAAAGAGACCTTCATCAATTAAATTTCTTCTAATCTTAAATATGTATAAACAAAGTAAATGAATCATACTAGAACTCTTCAAAATATCATTGCTTGACCAAATATTTTCATCAATTTAATACCATAAAAATTGCCAATTCCTCAAAAAGATGCACAGCAATAGTTAAAACAATCTAATTAAAACATGCCGATAGGCAAGTTGCATTGCATCTAGTTGCGAAGGGAGTTGCAATATATATATATATATATGATGAATTGTTTGTGCATGAGTCTCATGCACCATCAATGAACCATAATTTATCACATTATTAATGAATAAAATAAGAAAATATGGGAAGATAAATAAATATCTTAAATTAATTTAAACATAATTAAAAATATAATTTTTCATAATTAATTAGGTGACGGATTATAATTCATTAATGATACATGATATTCATGCACTTAGGGTAAAATAAAAATTTGATATTAGAGGGCAAAAATAAAATTTTAAGAATTTGAGAGGTTAAATTAAAAAAATTATTTAAAAAAACTGAAATTGAATAAAATTGTTACTATTCCACTTAACCAAGAGAGCTAAAACTCCCTAACTGTGCCCCTACATGCACTAGGAGGACATGAAATCTATAGTATTATAACATAAAAATTGCAGGGATACAGGTAATATATGCATAGAGAGGAGATCCACTCCATTCCTAAATTAAGAAAGTAAATCTAATAGGTTGTCGGTTCAATGTAAGGTTGGATAAACAGACATAAGATTTTCGATCCATTTTGTCGTGTACAATGCATGCATTTAATTCTTATGTTTATATTGAGATGTGTGCTTGCATTGTTTGTGAATTTTTATTTAATTATTTGTAAGTATATTATTTATGTTATTATATAGAGAGATATTAACAAGTACATTGCACCATGGATCCGGACTATAATTCTTTTTCTCTTCTTTTTTTTTTTTAAATAATGCAACCTAAAACAGTTCAATGTTACGTGAGGTTAGATCTAGGCATCTGATAATAGGATAATGGGTTCTACTCAAAATGAGATATTTGTCATGTATACATTTAACCTAGAAAAAACAAAAAGCTCATTATATTTTAGAGGATCAAAAAGAATTTGGGACAAATGTAGGGCTCAAGAATTTAAATTCGGGCTAAGCTTAAACAGAAGTTGAAAGAGTATGGGCTAAGGCCCCCATATAGATCCATCTGTGATGGACCTAAGCTAAAATGTAGAAAAGCTTAAAGCCATCGGCAAAAGGGCAAAATGTTAATCCCAAACCAACGCAAACCATGTAATTTATTAGGTCAAATTCTGTTATCAGTCCTTGTACTATATGCAAGTTGTGGATTCACTCCATGTACTATAATTTAGTCAATTTTAATCTCTATACTTCTCAAATTTTAAAATTTCAGTCTTTATACAAACAGTAGCAATTAAATACATTTGGTTAAATTCTATTAGTTATGTACTATGCGTAAAGTTGTATAGATTTAGTCCATGTTCTTCAATTTTAGCATTCTTAGTGTCTATCCTTTTCAAAATTTGAAATTTTAGTCTTGATGTAAATGATAGCCATTAAGTCTATTTTTTTTAATTTTTTTGTAAGTTATATGTGAAAATTGAAAGCTAAAATTTATTGAATTTAAAAGCTACCATTTGATCAAGGCTTAAATTACAAAATTTGAAAAGTAAAAAAATTAAAGTTGACCAAATTAAAGTACAGGGACTAAGTCCGTAACTTACGCATAGTATAAAGACAAAGGCTCCCTTTAGATGGGTGGTGCAATTAGCTTGGTGAGATTAAAAATACCGGAGGCAATGAGATTGAGTACTATAGAGATAAGATTAAATCATCAATGGATAAGTGTTTGGATTCAAATGCAGTTGCAGAAGTAAGCTGAAAATTGAAAATGACAATTAAGGATATTAGGTTAAAAATTATATATAATAAAAAAGTAGTACCCAAAAATTTTAGTCTTTGAGAAAGGATAAGTATTTTAAAGGTGAATTAAGTATTTGGAGAGAAAGTATGAATGATGAAATTTAGTATGAATTAAATTGCAAAATTTTGAAAGTTGAAGGACTAAAAGTGCAAATTTACCATTTTTGAAAAGGGAAAAAGTTTGAAGAAATATTTTTTTTATGAATGTGATATGGATATGTATTAAATGAGGAGTTGGAAAATCAAGATAGGGGCTAAATTGAATAAAGTGGAGAGTGTAGAGACTAAATTGTAATTTTCCCATTGTATGGAGGTGGGACCTAGATGCAATTTTTTCATTTTGAATTCATATTTAGGTGCATAATGAGGGGATTAAAATCCCATAGTTAATGATGTGGAAAGTTTGGTGGAAATTTATGGATACTAAGGTTGAAAAGTGTTGAAATTTGATTGAAATTTGAAATAAAAAGAAATTTTTAGAATTTTCTATACTCTTTGGAAAGTGAAACGGAAGCAAGCATCATCTAAAGAAAACAAATAAATAAAAGGGAAAAAAGGGAGAAAAAAAAAAGAAGAAAGAAAGGAAATTTTTTCCATGCATTTTTCTTGAGTTTTTCTTTAAAACCATAGCCTAAATTATAAAGATATAGGCTATTAAAATGGTGAAATTTTACTTTTGCTATCATAAAAGTATTCAAATTTATTCCGGCCCCCTTTAAAAAATTTTCTGGCTCCGCCCTGTTTCTAAGTCCAAAATAATATACCAAAAGAATCATAAAACTTTGAGAGTTGACGTGATCCTCGTGAAGAAGTGCTTCTCGTATTTTCAATATGCTTTATTTCACCTATGCGTTGTGATAAACGTGTTAAGCTATGTGAATAGCTTAGTAAATACTAAACTGAATTCAATCTTACCATTATATATATACAATTTAATTAAATTTTAATAACATGTATTGACACAGCTTCATTCACTAATATACTTAAAATTTTAATTCATTTCCAAAATATGAAATCATTTAAATTAACTTTACAACTTATAACTTTTACTTTAACACCTACTGTAACACCCTTAACCTGTACCCGACGCCAGAACAAGGTTACGTAGCATTATCAGACTTATAACTCAATCAGGCAAACATTACATGTATATTTCTCATTCAAATCAAAAACCATTCATAAACAATCATATGGTCCCTAATATGAGCCATCGAGGCCCCAAAATAAATATTAAAAATGGTTCGAGACTAAACCGAGTACTTAAGAAATTTTAGGAAAACATTAAAAATTTTCAAAGTGCAGGGGACACACGCCCGTGTCGCTAGGTCATTGTCTCACATGGCCAAGAGACATGCCCGTGGCTCAGGCCGAGTGGGCAATCAAAATGGGGACACACGACCGTGTCCCAGCCCGTGTCCGTACCCGTGTAACTCACCGGCATGAGTCACACGGCAAAACCACACGCCCGTGTGCCAGGCCGTGTGAAAACTAGAGGCTATACCGACTTGTGTCACACAGACAATGTAACACCTTTAACCCATATCCGTCACCGGAACAAGGTTATAGAGCATTACCAGAGTTTACGTAACAAATACGGTTAATTCATGACATTTACTATTTATATCTGAAAGCAATCATATTCAATCATATTGTCCCTTAAATGGACCCTCGAGGTCCAAATTATGTGTTAGAAACAAATCGGGGCTAAATTGAAAACTCAGAGAATTATTCACGAAATTTCAAAAAAATTTCTAGGTACAGGGGACACACCTCCGTGTCTTAGGTCGTATGGGCGTTCGATGTGAGGCACACGGTCATGTTTTAGCCCGTGTCCTTACCCGTGTAACTCTCTGACTTGGGTCACACGGCCAAGCCACACACCCGTGTGCAAGGCCGTGTGCAAAAACCTGGGCATTCTGTTTCGAAATTTCAAGGTGCAGAGGACACACGGCCAGGCCACATGCCCATGTGCCAGGCTGTGTGTCACACATGGCTGAGACACATGCCTATGTCTCTGCCTGTGTGGAAGAAAATAGGCCATTTTTGGCCTCTTTTCTCACCCATTCTTGTCTTCAACCTATACACCTCAAATTTTATACTTATAGGTCATAACAAGATCTTTAAACAACCAATTTCTAACTTTAATATGGTCATATTATCATATATATTCTAACATTTTAAACAAGAACATAAATCAATTCATACATGTAACTACCTATATCAACATGTTTTACGAAGTTCATTCATTACTATGTCTAGGAATTATTCATCCACTAACCACAACAACACTTGTACCAAACATGACAAAACCATGCATAAATAAGTTGACTTGAAACATAAACAAAAAGGTAATTATTGACATTTACACAACCATTTCAATACCTATACATGCCATATAAACCATAGTATGTATAGAAAATCTACTAGAGCGAGTTGGATGGTGTGGCCCGATGTGTTGATCCGATCCTCTGATTTTACGTTAATCTACAAAGACATTAATCAAACAAGTAAGCTTAATGAAGCTTAGTAAGTTCATTGGCTTTTAAATCTAAATCTTATTGAACATACTGTCGAAACCACCCCCTTTTTAAACAAAAATTTGAAAAACGGGGATCGACTTCGAAAATAAAATGGAAGTCGCCACCGATCCTTTATTGAGGTGTGATCGGTACACCTTAAAATGATTTTGGCCTACGAGATTTGAGAAAATAGGTTCGAGAGTCGGTTACGCATGAGGAAGGGTTAGCACCCTCGTAACGCCCAAAATTGGTACCGAATCGATTGTTTAATGTCTTAATGTCGAAATTTTGAAAAGATTTTAAAATACGATCCTTTGAAAAGAAATTTTGAGTAAAATGAATTGGACGATGAGACTCACTTATTTCGAAGACATAGATTGTCACACTCAATAAGTTAGAGTGTAACATTTTAAATCTGCGAAATTAATTTTATCTTTTGACTTTTAAAACCTATGTATTTGAGAAGGATATCTGATCATTTGGGTCGAATGAAGAAATCAAAACCTAATAAGTTAGGGTTCAATTTCACCAGATTCCTAAATGTCGAATATTGCCTTTATTTTAAAATCTGGATAACAGAATGTCACATCCAATAAGTTAGGACCCGACATTTTGAAATCCTAAATGCTTAATTTTAAAAATTGAATGTTTTTTTTTAGATTGAACACTTGATTATCTGAATTCATCGAGAAGAATCGAAGCCTAGTAAGTTAAGGCACCATTCTTTTGAGAATTTATGAACATCAAGCTTTTAGGAATTAAGTAATAAAACAACTATGATGCCTTAATAAAATACAATTCTCGCAAAAAGAACATGATTGGATAACAATACATACAATGTAAAAGATGAAATACAATCTAAATTTAAGCTAATACAAACATTCTTTAATCATGTTATACAAACATCCATATTAATAATTAAGCAACCTAAAAATTAATAATCAATAAATAAAAAAATCTTCGATGAAAAATAATAATAATAACAAGTTTGAATAAATTCTAATGAAAGATTTAAAAAAGGCAAGAAAATAAAAGTGAATAACACAAAATTAGTACCTACATTTTGATTTATAAAAATAAAATCTAGCATAAATAATAATACATACATAGTAATAATATACAAAAGTTAAATAAATGAAATAAAATAACAAATTTAAGGAATAATATTTCTATGCATAAAAAAATCATTTGAAATTAATAACATATTATTATATATATATACATATGTATACTAAAAAATACTATATATACATATATAAAAATATGGAGTATTATTAAAAGTTTGAAGTTAATTATATATATATACATAAAAAAAATGTGTAAATTATATTAAGATAGAATCTAAAAACATATATAAAATATTTATAAAATTAAGTAAAGAATACATAAAGTAATATTATATAATAAAAAAATTTATGGTAAAATTTGACTAATTGATATATAAAAGAAAAAAATAATAGATATACTAAACAATAAATGAAATTAATAATAAAATGTTTAATTTAATGAAAAATGGATTTATTTTAAATTCAAACAAAAATTCCAAGGGTTGATTTGAAATTAATAAGAAAACATCTGTATTGAAAACCATTGAATATCATAGGGACCATTATGGCAATTTAACGTAAAATCCTCTTTGGCTTACGGATTGGAATTCTCAAAACGACACCGTTCTAAACTGTACTTAATTGAAATCTGAATCAAATATAACGTATAAATTAAAATAAATAAAACAATTGAATCAAATTCATATAAAATATAGAAGGACTTGCTGTATAAATAATCCATAAAGGCAAAACGCGCGGATCCCTCCCTCGGATCGGGTCACCACGCGGATCTCTGCCTGCAAACGATGCCGTTTCGGAACCGTGGTCCTATCATCAAACGACGACGTCCCCCTTTTACCGTCTAAAACACCAAAACCCTAAGCCATTTGACATTTACCCTAATTGAAAAGAAAATCAAAAGAAAAAAACAAAACTCTATGCGCCGCTTCCTGGAAAAACAGCACAAAACGAGACCTCCGATCCCTCGCTCCAGCCCCGACTGTGACGGAGAGAACGAGGATTCGACCGCAAGGTATGTTTTTTCTAATTTCTTTACACCTTTCTATTATTTTTCCTATGGTAAATTAGAAACAAGAATAGTAAAGAGAATATATAAAAATAATAATAAAAAAACGGAGGAAAGAAGAAAATACGTATGAATCACCTTCAAAAACCCAGTCTTTTTGCTTTTGGATTTTTTTGTATTGATATTGTGAAAAAAGATCCCGAATACATATTTGAATCGGTCTTTTATAGCCGAATTTCGTAAAAATAAAAAAAAATCGTGATATATTTTTACATTTTTATTTACTGCCCTCCTCTTTGCTGTGCTGCCTATTCTGTTATTTTTTCTTTTTTTTGCTGCTTCATTCCTGTGCTTCCTCTTGTTGGTTGTTGTTTCTGCTGCAGGTACGGTCGTACGAGGGCCAGCTGGGACGTGGCACGTATGGATGTGCGCAGGCGCGAGCGACAGAGGCTCGCGTGAGTGCTGCTACGTGCGTGGGGAATGGCTCGGGGGCATGGTTCGTGGGGCACGTGAGGGGAGCCTGTTGGCTGCGTCGCTTGGAGGCTGAATGTTGCTGCCTAGGGTTTCAGTCTCAGTTAGGCTAGGTGGGCTAGGGTATTGGGCTTAGGCTAATTGGGTTTAGGCTAGTTGGGCCGTATTGATTTTGGGTTTGTAATATGGACTGATGGACTTTTAATAATTTTTGTTTTTATTTATATTTTTGTTTATTTATTTATTTCTGATTTAGGCCGGGCAAATTTGGGTTATTACACATACTATTACAATTCATTTAAGTAAATCATTCAATATACTATTCCTGCCAAACACACATTCAATCGATGAATTCACTTATTTTAGATCGATATCAAAATAACTTTAAGTCTTCAAACATTAATTCCATATATCACTTACCAACCGTCTCAAATCAGAGAACATCTTACAGATATGAGTACATCGTATACAGAAGCCCGAAGGCTGCACAGAAGCACATAAGTGCTAATAGAAACCCGTAAGGGTTGAACAGAAGCTCATAAGAGCTGAACGGAAACCCAATAGGGTTAAACTAAAACTCATATGAGTTAACTGAAGCTCATGAGAGCTAAACAGAAAGTAAACACGAGAGTTCGCAATAAATGCTGAACCTCAGTTTACTTGGGTAATTTGCCGTCAATTCCTCCTTTGCACTGAACGACTGTACTTAATCCCGCGTTCCATTTGTTTCGAACATTCAATTCAATTTCATAACTTTAACAATAATTTTATTTTCAACCAATGATATGAATAAATACAAATTACTAATCATTAAATTTAAACAAATAACATTAAATTTTACCCATACGAACTTACCTGGGTTAAATTGTGGAATTTGTAGTAGTTCAGGGACTATTCTGCTAATTTCCCTTTTTCACGATTATCTTCGGGCTCTTAATCTAAAATATAAAATTATTTATTCATTAGCACATATTTCAGTTTTAATTCACTTCACAATTAATACCTTTCAATTTTCAAAATTATACATCTACCCCAACTTTTATAATTTTTATAGTTTAGTCCCTCACCAATTAGTCTATCAAATAAGCTAATTTTTATCAATTGACAATTTATCTAATTATTCTAAGCCACCATAAAGCCTTTGATCAACAAAATTTTAGTATCAAACCCTAATGTTTAATCTTTTCACAATTTGGTCCAAAAATCAATTTCAATTGAAATCACAAGATAAAATCATCATATAAAAAAATTAAAACTCCAAATCAATGTTAATTCATCACAAACATCCAGCACTCATCAATGGTAACTTTCAAAATTACTCATAAAATAAAAAACTCGTGAAATAGATAGTTGGACCTAATTATAAAAGTCTCAAAAACATAAAATTTTCAAGAAAAGAACAAGAATTGAACTTACAAGTAAAATAAAGAAAACCAGTTTAAAAAAATTTTCTCCTGTGGCATATTTGGCTGATAAATTGAAGAAGAATAGCCTAGAAAACTTTAGAATTCAACTTATGTAAGTTAATTTTATAAAATTTACAATTTTGCCCTTATTTCACCTATTTTTTTTTTTTGCTTATGCCGCCCAAGCTATTCCAAACATGTCTATTTACCCTTTTAATGCTCCATTATTTACCACTTGGCTATTTAAATCATAATTTCTTTAATTAACAAGTTTGCACCTTTTTCAATCTAGTCATTTTTATTTAAGTAACTATCAAAACGTTAAAATTTTCTAACGAAACTTTAATACTAACTCAATGACACTCCGTAAATATTTTTATACATATTTACGGCTCGATTTATGAAATTGAGGTCTCAATACCTATTTTTCGAAACCACTTAACTCAACACTTTCTTCTAAAATACAAATCACTATTTCAAAAATCTTCCTAAAATCACATTTAACTCATAAATACTAAATAATAAAATTTTTGAACTCACTCATTAGATTTAGCGGTCTCGAACCACTATTTTCGACACCACTGAAAATTGGGCTATTACAGCCAAGCCACACGCCCGTGTGCTAGGCCGTGTGAAGCTACTGATTTTATTTCTATAGAAATATAAGAGGACACACGGCCGTGTCACCTGGTCGTGTGTCACACATGGCTAAGATACATGCCCGTGTCTCTGCCCTTGTGGACAACAATATGTCATTTTTCAAGCTGTATTTCTCACCCAAATTGGTACCAACGTAAACACAACAATTTTCATATAACCATGGAATATTTAGACATTCAAAACCCACCAATATCAAGTTTATAACATGTAATATCTACACATTCAACATGATGTCCCTAAGCATCTCAATTAACCACTTTAAAACATGTCAATTATCCCTCCAAAATCTACCTAAATAGTCAAAGACATATATGCATCATTGTGCCTAAAACTTAACATGCATGCCACTTATCAATCTCAACCATTTGATACCTAAAATATCAATTCACAAATAAGGCATTCACATGGTAACCATACACCACATACAATAAGACTATTTACATATTTACATAACAAAATATATCAAATTCAAGCCAAATCAAATGACTAAATACATGACTAAAACATATAGGCTACTATTAGCCAAAATGACCTATACATGCCATTTAACCAAAATATGTAGTTAAAAGTACCTAAATAGGGTCTGCTAGTGTGATGAGATCTCCGACAACTTCCAATCCGAACGAGCTTTCGAAACACTGTAAAACTCGAAAAAATAAACAGAGTAAGCAATTAAGCTTAGTAAGTTCGTATAATTAAAAATTCAACTTACCATTCAACCATAATTTAGGTAAGTAAAATTAAGACATAAAACAACTCCATTTGGCCCAAAAGCCTAACACATAATCCACAATCATATTAGCCATGAATTTATATGTCAAATGTATATCACTTCCCGTATTTCACAAAGATAATTGTACTAGTTCGTATCGAACTCATATAATCCTCGTAACCACACTATGCTCGTTGAACTACTTTGAATAATATCAGATACGCGAGTATCTTGCACACTAAGTGCCAATACGTGGTCAAAACCACCACTATCTCATATCAATGCTCACTCTCGAGCCATAACTGGATCTGCTCACACAAGCTGTCAGTCAAGATGTAGCTAGACAATGCTGCACATACAAGCTGTAAAGTAACCGTAAGACATGCTGGACACTCAGCCACCAGTAGGATATACGAGACCACTGCCCAAAACACGATAACCCTTAATGACAGGTCATTTGTATCCTATATATTCCTAAGGTTCAACCGGGATCCATAAGTCTCGAAAACTTCGTCAAATATTTCCGTAGAGTTGTATCATTAAGAATGAAATAATAAATCATTTAAAACATATATAATTTAATGCTTATTAAGCATACGAACTTACCTAGAATTTGTATAGAGAATAACGATCGATTACTCCAACTCTTGATCTTTTCCCCGATTTAATTCCATAAGTTACTTTTCTTGATCTATATAATCAAATTTAACTAATTTAATTCTCATTATATTAAAATAATCCAAAAATCCTGTTATGGCTAAATTACTATTTTGCTCATTTACTTTTGACTCCTTTACAATTTAGTCCTTAGGCTCGTAAAATGAAATTAATACAATTTCACCCCTAACCAAGCGTAGCCGAATTTAATATATGTTCATAGTAGCTCATACATTTCACAATTTCACACATTTAACACAATTTTTGCATTTCTCAATTTAACCCCTAATTAACTATTTCAATAAAAAGCACTTAACAAAATTTTTTTAACTTCCAACAAGGATTCATTTTCTTCCATTAAACTTCAAAACCCTATCATATTCGTCAATGTAAAATCTCATGTTATTCAATAGTTTTGCAAATTAGTCCCCTATCTAGCTAGGTTAAGCTACAATTATCCCGAAAACATAAAAACCATAAAAAAATGGGACAAGATTTCACTTACATGCAAGGGAGAGCTTGAACAAAATTTTTATCTTCTCCAATGGGGGTATTCGGTCAACACAAAGGGAATGGGAGAAAGATGATAGCTATTTCGTTTATTAATTTAACATTTATTTACCCAATTACCAAATTTCCCTTACCTAACTTTAAAATTTTCATAATTACCAAGCCATGCACATCCACTATTACCTTTAATGGTCTAATTACCATATAAGGCTATATTTTTTCTTAATTCTTTAATCTCTCGTGCCAAAATTTTGATCGGTTCCTCGTTATACAACATGTCGGGCTGAATCTCAACCTCTGTCAGATAAATTATAAGCGAATGTTATGATCGATACTGTCGTAACCTAGATACATGAATCACATTATAAATCTCTTCTAACTCCAACGATAATTGAAGTTGAGATGCCACTGGCCCTATTCTCTTGATAATCTTGTACGGCCCGATAAATCGTGGACTCAGCTTTCCTTTAGGACCAAATCAAAGAATCCTTTTCCAAGGTGATACTTTCAAAAACACTCTATCACTGATCTAAAATTCAATTTCCTTACGTTTCAAATCCGTATACGATTTCTGTCGACTTGAAGTCGCTTTCAAACTATCATGAATCACTTTCACTTTCTCTTCGATCTCTCTGATCAAATCAACCCCGTGAATCTTTTTCTCACTAAGCTCGGTCAAATACAACAGAGTTTGACATTTATGACCATATAAAGCTTCATACGGTGCCACTTATGCCCGACTGAAAACTACTGTTATACGCGAAATCAACCAGCGGTAAATATTTTTCGCAGTTGCCTTCAAACTCTAACACACGGCAACGAAGCATGTCTTCAAGAATCTAAATCACTCTCTCAGACTGACCATCGGTTTGAGGATGAAAGGCAGTGCTAACATGCAACCGCGTACCCAAAGCTTCTTGTAACTTTTTCCAAAATCGTGATGTAAACTGCGGATCTCTATCCGTAATAATAGAGACTGGCACTCCATGTAATATGACGATCTCAAAAATATACAACTCAGGTAACCTATCAAGTGATAAGTTTGTACGCACCAGAATAAAACGTACAGACTTCGTAAATCTATCCCATTTCTTTTCCGGATAGTATCTTTCTTTTTCGGAGATAGGGGTAACCCCGATACAAAATTCATCGTAACTCTATCCCATTTCCACTCTGGTATCATCACTGGTTGTAACAGTCCTAAAGGTACTTGATGTTTGACTTTGACCTGTTTACAAATCAAACACCTGGACACAAATTCAGAAATGTCGCATTTCATACGCTACCACCAGTACATCTGTCTCAAATCACTATACATTTTATTACTCCCCGGACGAACAGACAAGCTACCACTGAGAGCTTCGTGCAAATTTTTTTGTATAAGCTCCAGATTCTTCGGTACACTAACTCTACCTTGGAACAATAAACAATCATCAAGTCCGACCTAAAATTTAGAATCAAAATTCGACTCACACTGTACTTGTTTAGCTTGCAGTTTATTATCACATTTCTGAGCTTCGTAGATTTGCTATAAAAACATCGATTTAGCTTTTAACTCAGCTAAGACCGAACCATCATCAGACAAGGTCAATCGAGTATTCATTGCCCGTAAAGCAAATAAATATTTTTTACTCAAAGCATCCGCGACTACATTCGCTTTTCCCTTATGGTAATCAATGACTAACTCATAATCTTTTAACAGTTCGAGCCATCTATGCAGTCTCAAAATCAGATCTTTCTTTGACATCAGATACTTCAAACTCTTGTGATCGGTAAATATGTGGCATTTTTCACCGAACAAATAGTGTCGCCAAATTTTCAATGCAAACACAATAGCAGCCAATTCCAATTCGTGTGTCGGATAATTCTTCTCGTACGTTTTTAAATGTCTAGAAGCATAAGCTATCACTTTTCTTTCTTGCATTAAAATACATCCCAAACCGTTCAATGACGCATCACTGAAAATCACAAATTCTTTACCCGACTTAGGCTAAACCAAAACTGGTGCTTCGGATAACAGTGCTTTCAACTGGTTAAAACTCTATTGGAATTTCTTAGACCACTCAAACTTTACATCTTTCTGTAATAACCGAGTCATTGGTGTAGCTATCATCGAGAACCCCTTTACAAATCGCCGATAATAGCCAGCTAATCCCAAAAAACTTCTGACTTCAGATATGTTTCTTGGTGGTTTCCAATCAACAACTACTGAAATCTTACTCGGATCAAGTCTGATGCCTTCTGCCAATACAATGTTTCCTAAAAATCCAACTTCTTGGAGCCAAAACTTGCACTTGCTAAATTTAGCAAATAGTCGTTTATCTCGCAGAGTCTGTAACACAATTCTCAAATGCTCGCATGCTCAGACTCGTCTCAGGAATATATCAGGATATCATCAATGAACACAACAACGAATCCATCCAAATACGGTCTAAAGATTTGATTCATCTAATCTATGAATACTGCAGGAGCGTTAGTTAACCCAAATGGCATAACAAAAAATTCATAGTGCCTGTACCTGGTCTTGAACATAGTTTTTGGCACATCCAAATATTTAACCCGCAACTAAGAATAACCAGAACGTAAATAAATCTTTGAAAATATCGTTGCACCTTTCAGTTGATCAAACAAATAATCGATTCGTGGCAATGGATATTTATCCTTGATAGTAACTTTGTTGAGTTGTCGATAATCGATACACAATCTCATTGAACCATCTTTCTTCTTAACGAACAAAATCGGTGCCCCCAGGGTGAGAAACTCGGTCGTGTAAAACCTCTATCTGTTAACTCTTGCAACTGAGCTTTCAACTCTTTCAACTCTGCAGGAGCCATTTTGTATGGAGTTATCGATATCAGTGATGTTTCCTGTAATGACCCAAAATTCACAGGCACCGAAAAAATGAGTTATAGTGCCTCGATCTTAGTAAACCGAATTCGTAAATAATTATTAGGAGTAATCATGAGTCTAGTTGAGTGTTTAATTTGGTTCAAATTGGGTGAATTTAGCTTAATTAATAGATATTAAGAAAAAAGACTGAATTGAATAAGGTGTGAAAGTCTAATTATAGATTAAAAGAAGATAAGGGGGACTAAATAGCCAATTAAGCCTATTCTAATGAATGAGACGCCAAAGCATAAAAATCTTTGATTTTTATGATTGTTTAATCATAAAATATATTATTTTTTTATATTATAAATTAAACTGATTATATTATTATATTATATTATGAAATAAATTAAGAAAAAACAAGTGTAAGGTAAAAATAAAATACAAGTGTATTAATTTAAATAAGTACATTTGTATTATTTATATATATTTAGTAAAAAGATATTTTATTATTTATTATTAATTAGTAAAAGATTTTTTATATGATAAATAAATTGAAATTATGACAAGTGGATGGTGATGATAAAATACAAATGTAAAATATATATGTGTACATTTTGCCATATTTATAATTGTTATTAAATAGCTATTTATCATTATAATAATTATTATTTTTTTTGTTATTATTATTTAATTGATATTATATTATTAGATTAATGAACAAATTAATAAGTTGACAAATGTATGGTGATAGTAAAGTACAGGTGTAATAAATCATATGCATACAATTGTAAATTACATATTTATTTACTTAATATTTAAGAAATAATTATTATTATTATTAAGTTAATATAATAAACTAAAGTAAAATGAACACATAAAAAGAAACAAAAAGAAATAGAATAGAAGCGAAATAGGGAGAAAAAGAAAGAAAAGAAAAAGGGAAAAGAATGGAGAAATAGGGTTTTTAAAGCTTGGAGTTTAATTTTGTAAGTCAATTTAGTCCCTTTTCTTATAATTTTGATGTTTTTGGAGACCTAGAGTTGAATATTATTGAATTTAAGTTGAAAATTTGAAAATTAGTAGATTTTTTAGTAGGGTTCATGTTGAATGAATGATTGAATTAGGGGTTTATTTGATAGAATTATTGATTAGAATTGATTAACGGATTAAATTGTAAACTAGGTTATAAGTTTTGTGTTGTAGGGACTAAATTGAAATAAATTCGAAATTATGAAATTATGATGAAAGTTTAATAGTTAAATTTAAGTTTATATGAAATTTGGATAGAAATAAGATATAAATTGTAATAGAAAAATAGATGAATTTAGTTAGGACTAAAATTGGAATTTAAGTGAAAGTTAAGTAGAAATTTAGTATTTAATGTAAATTAGTAATATATTAATGATTGTAAATTATTTTAATTTTTGTAGCTAACAAAGAACCCGAGAATCGGCACCGAAAGGAAAGGAAAAAGCTATCGAGGAGTAATCGTGAAATTCGGGTTTGTGTTACTATAATTCAAGTTATTCATTATTAAATATTAATTTTAAATTTATTTAATTTATGTTAAGTAAATATTGAGGTAAGTAACTTTATTGAATTGAATTTAGAAAATTGAATTGAATGAGAAATATGTGTTAGCATTGAATTGAATTTTGATTAGTAAATGAAAAAGTGAATTTGATATTGAAAGTAAATTTTGAAATGAAAGTGAGTTTGAATGGAGAATTGGAAACCCTATGAACTAGTCGGGCTGAGTCGGATATAGTTGGCATGGCATAGAATTGGAAGAGTTCAAGGATACTTCGACCTCGAGTCGATGAGACACTGGGTGTCACTATTTTACTTCGGATAAATTCGATGAGATACTGGGTATCACTTTACTTTGGCTAGGCCGATGAGACACTGGGTGTCAACTTTGCTTCAAACTACCCGATGAGGCACTGGGTGCCAATCTGGTGTATCCGCCAAAGTCTGAGTCTGTTAATAGGTGTAATTAATTGAAAAGTTAAATCAAACGAAATGAATCAGTTCAGCCATTGAAAAGAAACGTGATTGTGGAATATAATTTGAAAATGTGAATAGAAAGTATGAACTAAATGGTCATGAGATAAATAATGGCTCAATGTGATAGTGTATGATATTAACTATTGAAAGCTAAATTGAATTGTAGATATTGAGAAAAGAAAGTTAAATAAGAATTAGTTTGGTAAATTTTAAAGTTGAATGATTTAATTTACTTTTATATTATATTATAATTTGAATTATAGTAATACCGCTGAGTATGAAATACTCAGCGTACAGTTGTTTTCGTGCGCAGGTTAGTAGAAATTAAGGTTCCTGCTCAGCATCCAGAGCGATCTCGACTCTAGTACAAAATTTGGTGATGTAATATTTCTTTTGGTAAAGTGGCATGTACTTAGGTGTTATATTGGTTACTTGAAAGTGTCTTATGCTTTTGGTTGAAAATGATACTAAAATGATATTTTGATACTTAGCGTAATGAAATGGAAATAGAATTATCATAACATATTTGGTATATTTGATTACAAGTTGAAATAGAAAGAATGAAGTTTATTAATTTAAACAATATATGCGAATATTTATTTAGTAAATTACTAAGTTGATGTTTAAGATAAGTTTAGGTATTTTTGAATACGAAATTGTATGGATTATGATATTGGTTTTAAATTGGATGCAGGCTGAAATTGCAGGAAAGGTTAAATATTTATAAAGGGGTTATATTGAGTTTTTATTTTATTTTATTTTTAAAAAATAAAGTCAATTAGTAATAAAAAATATTTATATGAAATTATGATTATATTATAATATGTTTGTTATTTGTTTAAGATTTTTTTTGTAGATTTTCTGATATGTCCAGTAATACCTCGTAACCCTGTTTCGACAACGGTTTAGGTTTAGGGGTGTTACATTTCGGATACTAACTCAATAGAAAACTCAACCTCTCTGATCGGTGGCAACCCATGTAACTCTTCTGAAAACACATCTGATTATTCACAAACCACTTGCACTGATTCAATCTTCGATTCAGACAATTTAGTATCCAGCACATATGTAAGGTAAGCATTGCAACCCTTTCTCACATATTTCTGCGCTAGCATTGTCGATATCACAATAGGCAACTCACTCGAATTATCTGAATCAATACGAAGAGTCTCACCGTTCTGACATTTTAACACAATAATCTTTCATCTACAGTTTACAACAACATCATGCAGAGTCAGCCAATCCATACCCAAAATCACATCGAATTCATCAAACAGTAAAAGCATCAAAGGATAATTCTTGCAAACTTTATCAATTAAAACATACTGACCTAAGGGGTTCGATACCTTAACCACGAATTCAGTGGACTCGATAGGTAAACTCTTACTAGACATTAAATTCGTACATACATAAGAATAGATTGATCCGGGATCAATCAAAGCAGTTACATCAGTGTTATAGAGAGAAAAAGTACTGGTGATAATGTCTGGCACAGATACATCTTCGCCAGTGCGAATAGAGTAAGCTCTAGCTGGTGCCCGTGCCTCGGATCTCACAGCAGAATCCTTTGTTGCACCTCTACTACCACTCATATTTCCAGTATTTCAGGGTGGTCTCCCTTCTGCAGCTGTATTGCTTGGCCGAGTAGTCAAAAGTTTATCTTTCTCAAGTAACTTCAGACTATCCCGAATGAAATGCTCCTGTGAGCCACATCTGAAATAGGCTCTGTCATTCATCAAACATTCTCCAAAATGTCATCTACCACACCGTTTACACTCAGGTCTATTGGCCTTAACACTACCAACGCTCGCTACTGAAGTGGCTTGACCTATTGAACTTGCATGTTGCTTTCCACGACCTCTACTAGAATACCTCACTGAAACGGTCGAGCGATTATGGAAATCTTTCGATTTCTTTGACGATGAATGATATAATTTACTCATTGACCTCTTTCTTTAATCTCTAGCCTCAGAATCGGCTCTTTTCTTTTCTTTACTAAGCTCCTCAGCTTTGTGTGCTCTATCAACTAACACAACAAATTTTTTCAGTTCAAGTATTCTGACTAAAAGCTTAATGTTTTCATTCAACCTGTCTTCAAACCTTTTACACATAGCCACTTCAGTTGGAATGCACTCTCAGCCATACTTGCTTAATCTGACAAACTCTCTTTCATAATTGGCTATGGTCATATGACCCTATTTTAGCTCTAGAAATTCCTTGCGCTTTTCATCAAGAAATCGTTGACTTATATACTTCTTTCTGAACTCTATCTAAAAGAATTCCCATGTGACCCAGTCTCACGGTACTAAAGAAATTAACATGCTCCACTACTGGTATGCAGCATCTTTCAAAAGGGATACAGCACATTTAACACATTCTGTTGGTGTACAAAACAATTCATCAAAGACTTTGATCGTATTCTCTAGCCAAAACTCGGCTCTCTCAGGGTCATCATCAACTGTAGCCCTAAACTCTGCGACTCCATATTTTTGAATTTTATCTACAGGCGATTTGCTCATGCGTATAGGTTCCAACACTTGAGGACCTACGGGAATCAGTTGGGGAAAAGGTAGGGGTGGAGGTTGCTGAACAGCCAGATTAGTTCGGACAAACTCAGTGAACCGCTCGTTCATTATTTAGAAGAAGGCTTCCTTAGCCTCTCCTACACCACCCTCAGATACGGGTCTCAATCCAGACGACACTGCTCCGCGAATGAAGGCTGGAACATTACTTTTTACATCATTGGAGTCTGCTCGATTGGAATCTATTACTATATGAAAACATGAACTAAACTGTCAGGAGACATCACGCTATCACAAGTTATAAAATGGCATGTATAGCTAGACTCACAAACGCTACTGTAACAGCCCAATTTTTAGTAGTGTCAGAACAGTGATTTGAGATCACTAAATTCGATGAAAAAGTTAGAAAAATTTATTAATTAATAATTATAAGTTAAGCGTGATTTTAAAAATATTTTTAATTTAGTAAATTTTGTGATTTAAAAGAAATTATTAGGTAAATTGGGTCGAAAACGAGGTATCGAGACCTCGATATTATAAACTAAGTCACAAATAATTTTATAAATATTTACGGAGTGTCATTAGAATAGTATTAAAGTTTTGTTAAGAAATTTTAGTGTCTCGATGGTTAATTGATTAAAAAGGACTAAATTGAAGTAAGGGTGAAAGTTGAATAATAGATTAAAGAAAAGTTAAAATGACTAAATAGGTAAATATGCCAAGTCTCATAGATGAGGCGACATAAGTATGATAAAAATATTAGATTTTTATGTTTTAAATTTATTATATTATATTATATTATATTATATTATATTATATTATATTATATTATATTATATTATATTATATTATATTATATTATATTATGTAAAAATAATAATAAACCAAAATTATGACAAGTGTGTAGTAGAAATAAATCCAAGTGTATAAATAAAATACACATATTTGTGATTATTATGTATTTACTTATTATTTAAGTAAAACTATTATATTATTATATTCTATTATTAGAAAAAGCAAATGAAAAAGAAAGAAACAAAAACAAAAAGAAACAGAGGGCAAAATGAAACAGAGAAGGAAGGAAGGAAGGAAAGAAGAAAAGAAAGAAAGAAAAGGGAAAATTGAGGTTTTAAGGTTTTAAAGCTTTAAAGCTAATATCGAGCCTAAAGCATCGGCCCAAAAAGGAAAAGAAAATATCGTTGAGGATTAAATCCGAAGAGAATTCCGGTTTGTATTACTATAATTCAAATCTACTTATTATTAATTGTTATATTTAAATTATGTGTATGGTAAGTAAATAATAAGGTAAGTGAAATATAAGATAAGTATTATTATTAAGTTGAAAGAAATTCAATTGAATAATGGATATATGAATAGAATTGAAATGAATATTGACTTGAAAATGGAAAAATAAATTTTGAAATGAATTATGATTGGGAATTGAATTTGTAAAATTGAATTGAATGAGTGATGTGTTGGTATTGAATTGTGTTTTAATTAGTGAATGGAAAAAGTATAATTGATATTGAAAATGACTTTTTGAAATAAAAGTGAAAATTAGATTGAGAAATTTATATACCCTATTAACTTGTCGGGCTGAGTCGGATATAATTGGCATGCCATAAGATTTGGAAGAGTACGGGATTTATCGGCTTTACCGATTAAGCACTTTATGTGTCGTACATCAGGCACTTTATGTGTCATATCAGGCACCTCGTGTGTCGTTTCAGGCACTTATGTGCCGTTTACTGATCAGGTACTATATATGTACCGTTTTAGGCACAATGGCCGTACTGGTGTGTTTGGGTTGGAATCCGTGTATCCGTCAAAGTCCAGGTTGTTAATAGGGTGAATAATTGAAATGAGAAAATCAAATGAATTTGATCGATTATCGTATTGAATATGAGAAAATTTAAAATTGTGATATGTGATTGAGATTGAAGAATAGCTAAAAATTGTATTCTTATTGTCAAGTAATGAAAATTTATGAATTAATTGATATTTAAGAAATTGGATAGTTACATACTTGGTAACTATAATTCTTTATTTCTATTATAATTTGAATTATGGTAATACCATTGAGTATACACATACTCAGCATACGGTTTTTTCCGTGCGCAGGTTAGTAAAAAGTTGGTGTTCGGTCCAGCATCCAGAGCAATCCCGACCTCAGATAAATTTTAGTGATGTGCCTTTCTTTTGATATTGTGGCATGTATCTAATATCTAGGCAATGTATTGATTAAAGTATGCTATGTATGTTATTTATTTGTGAATTAGTGATAAGTTATCTGATATATCCAGTAATGCTCCGTAACCCGGTTCCGGTGACGGATACGGGTTGGGGGTGTTACAGCTACGTTAGTCCGAGAGTTGACTAAATCGTAGCTCTGATGCCAATAAATATGACACTCCTAACCTGTACCCGATGTCAGAACAAGATTACGGAGCATTATCGGACTTATAACTCAATCAGGTAAACATTACATGTACATTTCTCATGCAAATCAAAAATCATTCATAAACAATCATATGGTCCCTAATACGAGCCCTCAAGGCCCCAAAATAAACATTAAAAATGGTTCGAGACTAAACCGAGTACTCAATAAATTTTTAGAAAAACATTAAAAATTTTCAAAGTGCAGGAGACACACGCCCGTGTGGCCAAGCCGGGTGGGCATTCGAAATGGGGACACACAGCCGTGTCTCAGCCCATGTTCGTACTCGTGTAACTCACTGAATTAGGGCACACAGCCAAACCACACACCCGTGTGCTAGGCCGTGTGCTAGGCCATGTGAAAACTGGAGGATATACTAACTTTTGTCACACGGCCAAGCCACACGCCCGTGTGCTAGGCCGTGTGAAGCTATTGACTTGACTTCTATAGAAATATCAGGGGACACATGGCCGTGTCACCTGGCCATGTGTCACACACCGTGTCTCTGCCCGTGTGGACAACAATAGGTCATTTTTCAAGCCATATTTCTCACCCAAATTGGTACCAACTTAAACACAACAATTTGCATATAACCATGGCATATTTAGACATTCAAAACCCATCAATATCAAGCTTATAACATGTAATATCCACACGTTCAACATGATGTCCCTAAGCCTCTCAATTGACCACTTTAAAACATGCCAATTATGCCTCCAAAATCTACCTAAATATTCAAACACATATATGCATCATTGTGCCTAAAACTTAACATACGTGCCACTTATCAATCTCAACTATTTGGTACCCAAAATACCAATTCACAAACAAGGCATTCACATGGTAACTATACACTACATACAATAAGGCTATTTACATATTTACATAACAAAATATACAAAATTCAAGCCAAATTAAATGGCTAAATAGATGACCAAAACATATAGGCTACCGTTAGCCAAAATGAACTATACATGCCATTTAACCAAAATATATAGTCAAAAGTACCAAAATAGTGTTTGATAGTGTGATGAGATCTCCGACAACTTCCAATCCGAACGAGCTTCTGAAACACTATAAAACACGGAAAAATAAATAGAGTAAGCAATTAAACTTAGTAAGTTCATATAATTAAAAATTCAACTTACCATTCAACCACAATTTAGGTAAGTAAAATTAAGACAGAAAACAACTCCATTTGGCCCAAAAGCCTAACACATAATCCACAATCATGTTAGCCATGAATTCATATGTCAAATATATATCACTTCCCATATTTCACAAATATACCTGTACCAGTTCGTATCAAACTCATATAATCCTCGTAACCACACTGTGCCCATTGAACCACTTGGAATAATATCAGATACGCAAGTATCTCGCACACTAAGTACCAATACGTGGTCAAAAGCACCACTATCTCATATCAATGCTCAAACTCAAGCCATAACTAGGTCTGTTCAAACAAGCTGTCAGTCAAGATGTAGCTACACGATACTGCTCACGCAAGCTGTAAAGTAACCGCAACACATGTTGGACACTCAGCCACTGGTAAGGCATATGAGACCAACACCCAAAACACAATAACCCCTAATGGCATGCCATTTGTATCCTATCTATTCCTAAGGTTCAACAGGGATCGAAAAGTCACCGAAACTTCGTCAAATATTTCTATGGAGTTGTATCATTAAGAATGAAATAATAAAGCATTTAAAACATATATAATTTAATGCTTATTAAACATACGAACTTACCTCGAATTCGTACGGAGAATAATAATTTATTACTCCAACACTTTATTTTCTCCCCGATTTAATTTCGTAAGTTGCTTTTCTTGATCTATATAATCAAATTTAACTAATTTAATTCTCATTCTATTAAAATCAAATCAAAAATCCTGTTATGGCTAAATTACTATTTTGCCCCTTTACTTTTGACTCATTTACAATTTAGTCCCTAGGCTCGTAAAATAAAATTAATGCAATTTCACCCCTAACCAAGCCTAGCCGAATTTAATATATGTTCATAGCAGCTCATACATTTCACAATTTCACACATTTAACACAATTTTTGCATTTCTCAATTTAACCCCTAATTAACTATTTCAATAAAAAGCACTTAACAAAAGTTGTTTAACTTCCAACAAGGATTCATTTTCTTCCATTAAACTTCAATACCCTATCATATTTGTTAATGGAAAATCTCAATCTATTCAATAGTTTTGCAAATTAGTCTCCTATCTAGCTAGATTATGCTATAACGATCCCGAAAACATAAAAACCATAAAAAAAACGGGACAAGATTTCACTTACATGCAAGGGAGAGCTTGAACAAAATTTTTCTCTTCTCCAATGGGGGTATTCGATGAACACAAAGGGAATGGGAGAAAGATGATAGCTATTTCTTTTATTAATTTAACCTTTATTTACCTAATTACCAAATTACCCTTACCTAACTTTAAAATTTTCATAATTACCAAGCCATGCATATCCACTATCATATTTAATGGTCTAGTTACCATATAACAACCTCCACTTTAAAGTTCTATAGCTATTTAATACCTGTAGCTATTAGCACACAACTTTCACACTTACGCGATTTAGTCCTTTTTCACAAATTGAACACATAAACGATAAAATTTCTTAACGAAATTTTTATATTATAATACTATCATGTTTTAGATCACAAAATAATACTAAAATAAATTTTTCTTCATCAGATTTGTGGTCCCAATACCACTGCTCTGATTTCACTGAAAACGGGTTGTTACATCTACAGTCACTAATCAACTTTCACATTCACATATCAAAATTTTTTCTCATATCACAATCACTTAATTCACATATTTTATTTAACACTTAATTCATATGTTCACTTTTATCTTTATTTTCAAATATTATTACACATACACTTTTACTTTCACATAGCACTTTCGCAGTCCTTAGTGAGTCTCAGTGGAGTTCAATAATTTTGATACATTGCACAAATCCAAGGCAAACACGAACTCCCGACCTATAACGGAAATCCGATAACTAGAACTCCAAAAAATATATGGGAACTCCTGTAAACACATCACATAACCCAATACTCATCTCCTAATCCCCTTTGAATCCTCGTATCACCAGATCGGCTCCCATCCGAACCCCTTCTAACACCTCTAACCCGTATCCATCGTCGGATTAGGGTTACAAAGTATTAACGATCAACCAAAAACCATGCAACTTTATATCATTCAATAACCTAAATATATCATTAATCATTCAATCACATACATTTTGTCCCTAAATCGAGCCATCGAGACCCTAAAAATAGCTTGGGAGAAATTTAGGACTAATTTGAAACAAATCAGGAAGTTTAGGAAAAACATACAAAAATTAAAAATAGGGGTCACACAACCGTGTGGAACCTCCCAGGCCATGTAAATTTCAAATAAGGGACACATGGTCGTGTCCCAGCCCGTGTCCTCACCCGTGTAACTCTCTGAGTAGGGTCACATGATCATGTCACACGCCCGTGTTCCAAGCCATGTGTTAGGCCATGTAACTCAATGACTTGCATACAAAAGAACTCTCAGATGACACACGACGATGTCGCCAGGCCGTGTACCTCACACGACTAAGTTACATGCCCGTGTGGACTCAAAATTCACCTAGAATCAAATCATTTCAATACCATATCATGCTTAACTTCTCAAACCATTCATGCACATATTAAAGGGGCCTAAACATCACCTAAACACACATCAAAATGCCATTTCAAGATCCTATTTCAACCAACCAATATGTCATTCAAAGGCACCACAATATACCAAAACATAACATGCCAAAACAAGTCAACTTTACAATATTTCAATCATCATAACCTAGTTCAATGTCTTACCAAAACATACCACATATTGACCATTTCCAAACCAACATCTGATACCCAATATACCATATACTTCAATCATCAAAAAGTGACCAAAAGAACTTACCTAAACAAGCATTATAATTCCTTCAACCATACTTAAACATCAAGGCACAAGCATACCAAATTACCATTTACATGTTCAGCAAAACACCATTACACAACATCCTATACATGTCATTATAAACCTTGGCCAAAATGTTCAAAAACTACCGCATTTTTTGCTGGATAGTGTGATAGATCTTTGACGAGCTTCTGATAATCTATAAAACAAAGGGAACAACTACAGAAGTAATGAATGCTTAGTAAGCTCGTATAAACCAAAACATAACTTACCATTTCATTTGCATAATATAAAGCATAAGTATAAATCAATCAAAACCATAAGCTTGGCATAAGCATATACAACACCATCAAAATCACAAGTTAGTACTTTTATACATAGTTCAAATGAATTCATTTATAAACAAGTAGATTTGTACATATAAACTCATCATTTAATTCATAATTCCCTTTTCATAAGTTCATGATACATTTCATTTGAACACTTACCATTTTGTTCCTTTTCATACCTGTTGAACCATCTAGGATTACATCGGATACACGGGAAAGCTCACACAAAGTGTGCCTTTACATATAACCATAACATTTCATTTACATCATTGCTCACACAAGCTGTGAAATGAGCCTGCTCACACGAGCTGTGGGTTGGAATATAAGCTGCATGATGCTGCTCACACAAGCTATGGAGTATTCCCAACAAATTCAGGACCTCAGCCATCGATTGGACATTCAAGACCAACATCCGAAACATGAAATCCCTAATGACATGTCATTCGTATCTTAAGAATTCCTAAGGTTCAACCGGGACTCGATATTTGTCAATTCGTCATAACATTGATAAGTTTATAATTCAATTCATTATATCTCAACAACATAACAAATATTCAAATTTAACCAACATTAAAAATGGTTACAGTTCATACGAACTTACCTCGACAGTTAGGGGCGTAGGAACAAAGTCGAACTAATCCAAAGCTTTTGCTTTACCTCAATATAGGTCCAAACATGGTTTATCTTGATCCATAGTTCAATAAATAAAGTACCCCTAATATTCAATTTAATCGATAGTTCACATTTATGCAAAATTACCAATTTACCCCTAACATTTTAACTTTTCACAATTTAGTCCTTAAGTTCATATCTTGCAATTTAACCATTTTAACTTAAATACATGTTAACCATAGATACAAGGGACCTTGAAATAACCCATATTTACTATCATTTCACAAAAAAATCCTAGAATTTACACCTTTAACAATTTAATCCCTAACTATAAAATTCATCAAAAATCAATTAACAAAACTTGTTTATTTTTCAACAAAGATTCATAATCTATCATTTAACATAAAAACTTACTCAAAAACATCAATGGCATAACCCTCAACCTTTAACAGTTTTGCAGATTAACCCTCTGGATAGCAGATAAAGCTAAAACGATCTCAAAAACATAAAAATCATTAAAAATGGGGCTCGAGATCACTTACATGCACACACCTAAGCTGACGGGGCCTTCAAGCCATAGAAATGGCTATTCTTCCTTCAAATTTCAGTGGAGAAGAAAAATAATGAAGATGAAGCAAATTTTGTTTTGTTTAATTTAGGTTTTATTTGTTCAATTATCATTTTAACCTTTAAAAACTATCATAATTACAATAAAACCTTGCCATATACATCCACTACCTCATTTAAATGGTTTATTTAGTATTCAATCCCATTAAATTTCATTTTCAAAGTCATTTAACCCCTTTAGAAAATAGAACTCTACTTTTTTTACTTTTTTATGATTTAGTCCTTTTCACTTAATTAACTATTTAAACATCAAAATTTCTTAACGAAATTTTAATACGACCTTAATAATATCCCGTAAACCTATAATAAATAATAAAATAATAATTTACTCACTGAAATTGTGGTCCCAAAATGACTGTTTCCGACAACACTGAAAATGGACTATTACACTCTTATCCCCTCACAACTCCAAAGTCTTTTCATTATCATATATATTTCCTCTAAGTTCATTAAGGCATTTATGCTCATATCACTTTCATATAACATACTTGATATATCACACATATACCACTTTGTATCATATTACTTATTCTCTTTGAATCACATAAACACATTCACTATATTTTTATTTCACATATTCACTTTATTCACAATTCATAAAAAATACAAACATAACATATATTCACAACACCTAGCACTTTATATTTCAATTCACTATCATTAAGCACTTTACTTTCTTATAACACTTCACTTAAATATTTTATGCACACATAATAACTTTTGAACATTTTACAATTTAGTCCTTAAATTTATGAAAATCTAATAATTATTATATCACTTTACACTTCATTACTATCACATAATACTTCATTTAAGTCTTTAATCACAAAATTGGTTCCACATAACACTTTTTTATATACTTTACATTTTAGTCCTCTCTATAGTAATTTCACTATACTACATCTATTCACTTATCAATTTATGATAAATAAATAAATTTTAACTCTTTATAATTTAATCCTTAATTTCATGAAATTCACTAATCACTAAATTATCACTTTATCATTTCTTACATTACTAACATACATTTATTTATATATTCACTAATATATTCAATATTCATAATCATATCTTTTTTCTTTTTCATATTAAAATTTTAAATACTCAAACATTCAAAATAAAATAAACAAGCTTGAATTTAGTTAAGCACTTACTTTCTTTTTTCCACTTGAACTCAACCTTTTTCTTCACTTTTCTTTTATTTTCTCCTTCAACTAATTGATTTCAATGTTACAAAATGACTTCATAACACTTTAAAATATGAAATTTAAAGAAAAACTCAAGAAAAATGAATGAGAAATTTTTTTCTTCCTTTTCTCTCTCTTTTTTTCTTCGTTTTCTTTCTTTCTTCTCTTTTTCTCGTTCTGTCGTCCCTCTTGCTGAAAATATAAGAATTCTCTAAATCTTTCTTTCATTTTCTAATTTTTATTATATAACTTTTTAACTACCAATCATGTAATAACATATTTCCACCTTTAATCATTACCTTTTCCTTAAACTTTGCGTATATGATACTTTGGGATTGTAATATCATCATTATGCTTCTAGATATTAATTAAAATCATAAAATTATAATTTAGTCCCTCTCCCATAAAATGGAGAAATTGCATTTTAGTCTATGTACTTTTTAATTTATTCAATTTAGTCACTAACTCAATTTTCTATATATGTGAATACATATCCATGCCACATCCTAAAAATCATATTTATTAAAATTTTCGTCCCTTATAAAAATGGTAAATTTACACTTTTAATTCTCCAACTTTTAAAAATATTCAATTTAGTCTTTACTAAATTTCATTGTTCATACTTTCTTCCAAATTCTTAATTTACCTTGAAAATACTTTTCTTAGAAACCAAATTTTTAGGTATTACAAATGATATTCTTACAATTCAAAAGTTTCACCAAACTTATGGTTAGATATATTATAGATATATAAATCTATGATTAAAAAAATTCATTTTAATCTAAAGGCTGGAATTATTTTGATTCTCCTAATTTTCATTATAAAAAAATTCATTTTAGTTGTTAACTGCTTTTACATGTTTTAACTTTTTTTTTGTCAAAACCAGAGTATCCACTGCTAGTAAAAATGATTAATTCCCTTGTCGTGAGTGCTTTTCAAAGAGATAAATGGTTGACCATGAAATGTGCTCTATTTTTATGGGTGGGTATAGAACCCCCAACCTCACGGTTAAGGGATGAGGTGATTTTAATAAAAATAGAAATACATTTATGGTATTAACATTTAATCATTTAACCTCCATATCACATATAACTAATCTTTGTGATGGTTGGATATATCACCTTGAATTTATCATTAAAAACAAATATAAGTTTACTAGATTATGGCATACTAACAATGTGGGTAAAAATAGAAGTATGTAATAAATATATTTATAAAAAATTGATATAAATAACAAATAAAGCTTCGATTGAATGAAAACTTTAAACGTTTGAATTTAAATTATATTATTTGTATTTATATTTCTATTTTTTATATAAAAGATATAACATGGAATAATATATATTATTTTATAAATAAGGATATTTTTTATTATTCAATTGAGTTAATGTTTGATTGAATTATGACATCAAACTCAGATTAATATTGGTAAAAATATATAATAAAGAAATTTTGATATAACTAAATTGAACTATTTTGTTAGAAAAGCCATTTTCCATTTGATTGTCAAATCAAAATTTTAATTTTATAGAAAATAATATTTGGAATACTTTTATTATTTATACTAATTATAATATATTTGATTCAGTTTAGTGATACAAATTAAGTGAGAATAATTCAATTCATGAAATTACAAATAAAAACAAATAAAATTATAATATTTAAAATGAAATAGAGATACTTGTATATGTTAATTTTTCATTTTTCTTTAAAATAACCCACCATCTTTTTAAGTAAAAAACTTTTAATTTATTTTTGGTAAATTGCATCATTAATCACTAAATTATGAGTAAAATTTTATTTTGGTCATTTAATTAAAAAGTTGCAATTTGGTAACTAATATTTTCGAAATTATTTTTTTTGGTCACCCGATTCTCGAGTGACACTATTTTAGTTGGTATAGTAATAATTTTAGTTCTTAATTTTTATACTTCCTATTAATTTGACCCTGGTTATATATAAAATGATAAAATAAAATTGAAATTCTTTTTAAAATTTTAAAAAATTCTAAAAATTAAAAATAAAATAAAAGTAGATAAAATTTTCAAAAATAGATAAAGTGAAAGAACATGAGGGAAAATTATTTCTAGACCCTCCAAAATTTCTCTCCGTTTTGTCTGTATAGAAATATTCAATATCCATTCTTTAAAAAACATAGAAAATAATGAAAACATTGAGCAAAATTATTCATTCTTTGTTTTTTTTTATCTCTTATGTTTCTTGACATAGCTTTTTCGTTATAAGAAAAAAATATAATTTATTTTTAAATTTGGGTTTTGAAAAATAATTTAAATGAATTGAAATTTTGAATTGAGTAAAAAAAAGAATTTTTTTGATATTTTTTGGAAAATAAATAGCATGAAAGTCGATTGCATACGCCTCTGTAATATCATTTCTAGATATTCTTCAAAGGTATGGAACTCAACTAGAAGATATTACTAATTTGATTTTGAGAAACATTGAGAAAGCTTGTAATGATCTAACCTTTTTTTTTTGTTTTGTTTTGTTTTTAATTTGTTATTGAATTCTATAGAATGATAATGTTCTTTATTTCCCATACATATTAGTTCTTCAACAAAAAATATTTTAGATTTTATTTTTCTAGAATTTTTATATAGTATTTTTTATTTTTAAATAATTTTGATTTTTTTATCATTTTTATATAGAATTAGGGTCAAATTGAAAGAGAATATAAAAGTTGAGGACTAAAATTGTTATTATACCAACTAAAAAAGTGTTACTTAAAGGTTGAGTGAAAACATTAGTAACCAAAATGAAAATTTACCCATAGTAATGGTGTAATTTATCCTTTATTTTCTATAACAAACCAAAATTCATTCATTATTTAAATTTTACTATTTTTTTAAATTAATCTACAAAAGTTGTATGTAATGAAAAGACATATTACACTTTTAAGGGAAAACTCAAATTTAACCTTTGAAAACGAAATTGTTTGGAGGGATAGCAACGAAAAAAACTTGAATAACTATTTTTCTATAAATAGCTACCACTTTATTTTTTAAATTTCAATTTTTGGTAGAATCAATGTATCATTCGTGTTTGTTTTACAATTCATGAAAGATTAACCTTTTAGGGATTTATAGTTGTCCCTCCTAACAATATCGTATTTTGTGGTGTGTCATGGTTAACTAGTAGGTGGTTAAAAGAAATGTCAGTGGATTTTTTTTTTCCAAATATTTAGATTGAGTTTGAATCCTTGGATGATCATTATTTTGAAAAGGTTTTACCTAAAGATCATTCTGACTCAAACAAAATTAGTTCTAGACCATAAAACAGATCTCAATACCCATAGTTACATAAAAATAGGTAAAAATATGTAGTTAGTACTTCTATAAAATTTGAGATTTAGTTTATATACTTTTAAAATTAAAAATCCAATCCTACAACTTAATCAATTGAAAAGTCCTAGTCTAATCATCATGGTCATTGATATTTTATGTCAAAAATTTTCAACTTAACATGTTTATTAAACAAAAAGAATGTGCCAAGTAAAAAATTTTAACGAAAAATACTAATATATTTATTTTCTGTCATTCGTATGTCTTATGAACTAGATCTCAAATTTCGTCAAACTACGTGATAATGATAATACAATATTTTAACCTAAAAATATTTTATGGCCTTTGATAAAAATGTTGAAACGAATATGAAAAAAAAAAGGCCATTAAGCTTAGCCAACGTGGAGCAAAAATAACGTTTCCTTGCGCTAAAACCCAGCGAACCTTATCCACTCTTTGTAAGTCACTGCAGCATTTTTTTTCTTTTCTGTTTTTTCATTTCTGGGAATAGGAATAGAGAAAAGACAACAACAAAGACAATGTTGAATGTGAATAGCATGGCTTCTCTATCAAACTCAAAGCTTCCATTTCAATATTTCCATTATTATAATAAGCATTCCAGCAAGTGTTTTAAGGTATTAACACCCAGGAAATCAGAGCTGCAACTGCAAATTATAAGGGCTTCTTCTTCAGCTGCTGCTCCTGATGTTGATCTCAACACCCTCGAATCTGCCATTTCCAAGGTTTATTAATCTTTTCTTTTCTTTTTCAATTTCCTTGCCCTGGCTTGAAACTATTTGAAACTGGGTGTTTAACTTCGGGTTTAGTTTTTTTTTTTCTTTTTAAATGAATTATCCTGCATGTCATGATCATTTGATGGTTGATGAACTATTTGAGATTGCATATCATTTACAAATCATATCTATATATATATATATATTCACCATGAAAGAAATACCCACTAAGCATCTATAGATTGTTTAAAGCGTTCAACTTATAATTGAAATGAATTCGTAGCTTTAATTCCTACTAGATGCACATTAATGGGACCATTCAATAAGTCTATTAGAATTGACTCGAATTTATATATATATATATATATGAGATTGGAATTATATACAGTGGTTTTCTCTTTTTGCAAGTTAGGATATGTGTATGTTTGAACTTGTAAATCCTTTATAAGGTAGTTTGATATGTATGTATATGTTTTGGTTCAGAAAGACAGTGAAGCAGTGAAAGAAGCACTTAATCAGCTGAGTGAAGTTGGGTGGGCAAAGAAATGGAGTTCACAGCCGTATGTGTCACGTCGCACGGTCAGTCTCCGATATCAAGTCTGAAGTTATGGGAAAAAGTGATCACTCAAATGTTAGCCTGCATGCTCATATGCATACCTGTACATGTATACCATACATCTTATCTGTTCATTGCTATATATATAAATATTTAACCGAGCAAATTAAAGGGGCTTGACTTTGAGATTGTTTGCATCAGACATCTCTTAGGGAGCTGACCAGCCTTGGTATTAAAAATGCAGAAAACCTTGCAATTCCAAGTGTTCGAAATGATGTAAGTATCACAATGCTCATCTTCTAGTTGCGATAATATCATTCTACTCACCTTCCTCGTATTTTAGAGTCAATAGGCTGAGAAGCTCTCACAATGCAGCCTTCACCTAATCGAGTTTTATTTTTGAACTTGGAACTCAATTTGAGATAAAAACAAATTAAGTTCATTTTCTTTGTAAAAACTGAATCTGATTCCAAAACTAAATGTCAACTTGATTATTTGAGTTTGAGAGATTTTTGAATATTAAGTAAAAATGATTTTAAAAGAAAAGCTGCAAGCTACTCAAATCAAGTATTAAGATGCTCAAACTTTTGGAGCAGGAGCTTTTCAAATTGAACCCGAAAGACGTGTGAATACACAATGTCTCATTTACACCTTAGTCTAACCGGAATTTCATCACATAAAGCAATCTTCACATGGTTAAAACATTAATTTCAAATTGCAGTTCATGTATTTGATATGTTTCAGTTGTAACAGGCAGCATTTCTTTTCACAGTTGTTGGGACAACAGGGTTTTTGGGAGTTCTTGCTGGCCAGCTTCCTGGGGTAATTTTAGCTATATATATATATGTTCTCTATTATCTTTGTTTTTCATTTTCTTTTCTTTTGCCCATATTTTTTTAAATAATGCTTTTAAAATATGACCCCCATTATTATGCCTTGAACACATAATTCTTACACTTAAAAGAAGTGCACTTATGCATGGAATAGCCTTACACTTTTTATCCCAAAAACTTAAACTAGTAAGAAATAATTCAACTATTATATTTAAGTTTTGAATAGCATTATTTACTTATATTTGTATTGGCATTGTTTTCTTTGATGGAGCTGTAAGATTCCAAGGTGGTAATATGTATGAAAAAAAAAAGAGAAGAGGAAAGTAGAGAAGTTCTTGCTTTTAACTGGTTTTCTGGTTCACACTTTGCCTACAGGATTGGGGTTTCTTTACACCATATTTAATTGGGAGCATTTCTTTGGTAGTTTTGGCAGTGGGGAGCATTTCACCAGGGTAATTAAGTCTAATGCAATTTTTCCTATCCCATGGTTCCAACAATTTTGGTTTACAAGTGACGGTCATTCATTTGCTCCCACAGACTTCTTCAAGCTGCCATTGGAGGCTTTTCATCATTTTTCCCTGATTACCAAGAAAGGATTGCTAGACATGAAGCAGCTCATTTTTTAAGTAATCCCTAATCACGTATAGTATCTAGTCACATGTGCCTGTGCATGTATATATTCATTCATAATCTTTTCTCTTTGTATGTAGTTGGTTATCTGTTGGGCCTTCCTATCCTGGGGTATTCACTGGATATTGGTAAAGAACATGTCAATCTCATTGATGAAAAGCTGGAAAAGCTTATATATAGTGGACAGCTTGATGCTAAAGAGCTTGACAGGTACTAATCTTAATAATCTGAAAGCTTCCATATAATATATTATATGGTGCATGAAGCAGTAAAAGTACCATGGAAACCCTTGTATTAAAAGCTAGATTGCATTTTACCTCCTCTACTCAAAAAATGAGAAAATTTGTCATGTATGTTAAATCAAAGAGCAAATGGGTCCTTCTGTTAAAACTTTCATCTATTTCTATTGTTAAAAATTAGTCCTCGTACATCAACATGAGGTACACATAGCACGCCATGTGTAACTATTTGGTTATTTAGTCAATCAAGTCAGTTTTTATCAGTAGGAATGGAGGGAAAATTTTAACAGAAAAGATCAGTTTGCTCTTTAACCTAACATACAGAGATTCATTTGCCCATTTTTTGAGTAAAAGAGGCAAAATGTAATCTGACTCTTAATAGAGGGGTTTCCATGGTACTTTTACCTGCATGGGCCTCAACAATATCATTTGCCCTTCCTGGTTATTAGTTATTGTAAAACACTAGAGAAAAAAAAACTCTGTTATTCATCTACTGTTTTAGTTTACAGATTTATAAAGAGAGGAATGATCATTTTAAAGGAAATAAATCCTAATTTCCTAAGAATCAGTAATTGATATCCTAATTTCCTAAGAATCAGTAACTGATATTAGTTTTCCTAAGAATCAGTAATTGATATCCTAATTTCCTAAGAATCAGTAACTGATATTAGTTTTCCTAAAAATCAGTAATTGATATCCTAATTTCCTAAGAATCAGTTAACTGATATTAGTTTCTATTTACAAGAGAACTAATAGTAATAAGGTAAGATTTCTATCCTTAATTATAGGGATTCCAACAGTTATTATGTTAATGATAAGCATACAAAAACATGGTATCATGTGCTTGGGCCACTTCTCACAAGCAACTAATGGGGGCTATATCAACAACTATAAAAGCTTGAAATTAAAAGGAAACTCACTCAACTGCAATGTGTATCTCAGGTTGGCAGTGGCTGCCATGGCTGGACTTGCAGCAGAGGGTTTGAAATATGACAAAGTGGTGGGTCAATCAGCTGATCTTTTCACACTCCAGGTTTCAAAAAAAACCCTTTTAGCCAAAGTTGAACTAGATTTCATTAGTTGCTTACCTTTTTAGCAACTAACTCTTGTCTGTATTCTCTGCAGAGATTCATAAACAGGAGCCAACCAAAACTAAGCAATGATCAGCAGCAAAATCTAACTAGATGGGCAGTAAGTTACTTAAAGTTGCCTTTCAGCTTCATAATACCATTAAAGGATAAATGAAAGCTAATGTTAAAGGTGAAACTAACACAGGTTCTGTTTGCTGGATCCCTGTTGAAAAACAACAAGGTGATTCATGAAGCCTTGATATCAGCAATGTCAAAGAAGGCAACTGTATTGGAATGCATCCAAGCAATTGAGAACGCTGCATAGGTTTTACCTTGCTGCTCCATTTTATATGCCCAAATTCGGGAAAGAATTCACTACTTGAAATTTTCTTCTGATTTTCTTTTTATTATTATTAATTTCATTTTCAATACCATTAATCTTGATATTCAATTTATATACCCAAAATGATTGTAAAAGGAAAACAATCAAGTTCAAGTTCAATTCTGTTTACTATGCTCTCTACATCATGAGTTAAAGTAAAAAGGCAATTTAATCCATTGGAGTAATTTAATCTTTTGTACATTTGAAACAAGAAAAAGTGTATGTTCTTAATAGAAGAAATTGGTTTTGCTGCTTTAATTTTATTTACAGGTCTATATTGTCAAATTTCATGAACTCAAATCAACATTGAAATGGATTTTCCATTAATACACTATCAATTTTACTTAATATCTAATGTATAGGATTAAACTATTCAGTTTCATGGTACATAGACTAAACTGCACTTTTATCTATGATAAAGGGACTGGTTAAATACTTCAACCAACATGATTCTACTCATCACAGCTTGCTAGTGGGTAGATGCTGAAAACTTACCAAAGTAGACAGATAGCGCTCTCAATGAAGCTAGAGACTGATTTCATTACTCTTGAGTAGCAAACATGGCAATAGGCATATGCATATATTTAGAAAGTAAGATATTAACGAGAAAGAAATGAAAGGGTATCAAGCTTTTTAAAAGAACTTATTCAAAGCTAGAGAGATTGTTTTTAGACACATAATGTTGGGGGTGGCACTAAAATCATGTGTAATGACTGAGGAAAAGAAAGATATGAAGCTTTCCTGAACTACTTTCGACCGTACATGGAAAGCATCTCTCTTAATCTTAACGCTTCTTTTTCCAGGCTATCAAAACTCGTGGAATTAGGTATCCTCCAACTCCAGTTTCCATGCTGCACATAGTAGTTACCAAACAAAAAGCTACGGTGAGATGTGTGAAAACCCTAGTTTGAATATGAGACGCTTAAATTACACAAATCACTTTTTCTTTTTTCCCATAATAAAGATAAAAGGAAAAATAATTAAGTTCTGATCAAGTTAAAATAGCAATGAATATTCTGAAATATGGCATCAGAACTTAGACCACAATTAATGCTCTATTCCTTAATCAACAGGTTTCTAGATGCATGAACCTGAACTACCTCCTGCTACAGACCATTGTCATATGCACGCATTTGAAGAAATTATGTTTACCTGTGTTGCAGGAATGTTCATCCTGGCAGAACTGTCCAACCCAAGAACATCCTGCATGGTTATGATAGTAGTTTGAGCTATTGAAGAAACTGCAGCTTGGATCAGTGCCCATGAGATCTCATCTTCTTCAGTGATACGAAGATACTTGAATACCTGGGATGAATTTATTATGTAAGACAAATACAAGATGATAAATCCGGTCAGAAGATTTAGCATAACAAAGAAAACTCACATTGGACCTCTCTTGTTCCATCAAATTGCTCCACCAACCTTGGATCTATGAGACAATCAAAAGAACTATTAGCATGCAATATCTAAGCATTTGGTAAAATAAAAATGTCAAACCAAACCACAATATGCCTTTAGCTCGAATTTATGACTAGCGACATCAAATTCCAGACCTCAGTGCTCTCTTTCATTCTTCATTCCTACTCTTCTTCCTCCATATTATATATTCAGAGCCAGACAATTTTCTAGATTGGGATGTTTGCTCCAGATATTAGTATTCAGGACAAGGGTGATTACCTTACTGACATTGTTGTTCGTATTTTTTTTTCAATATTTTTTTTCTGAAAATTGAAAGAGAGAGGTACTGGCATATCTTTTTGAGTTTTGCCTTCACTGGTTTTGTCTCGATGGTTATTGTGATTTCCATCATTCCATATCCAAAAAATTGTGCTTGTTTTGTTTAAAATTGCATTTGATTAATGAAGTTTGTTCAGATAGAATAAAGTTCCTAAAAGCACCTATCCTTCCTAGCATGTAGCATTCCAACTTTCAAGCAACAATGAAACCAAAAATAAGAGATCAATGAAGAATCTTGAAGGAGATTTACCGTGTCATTGTCATGTGTTCCAGTGTACACAACTTGATTGTGCTCGTGATTGTGAGGTAAATGAGGGTTGCTAGAGTCACTACCAAAACCTAAACCAAGAGAAAATGGGACAAAACTACAATATCACAGAATGCCAAATTAAAGGCCATCAGTCAAAAATGATAGTTCAAAAAGATGATATCACAGCTGATTAGTAGCAATATATTACCAAACTGGAGAACAGCCATTCCAGGTGCTCCAATATATTTCCTGAGCTGAACTACATCCTCAGTTATAACTCCCTGCCACATGACACCCAACGAGATGAGAGTTTGCAAAGAAGAAAATGAACTTAGGAGTCAAACAAAACATTCTTCTGGACCCCCAAAAATCCTCAGCATCCCTGCTAAATAAATTATTTATTTAAGAAAACAAGCAGTACAAGGACACCAACGATTTGTTTAGTGGTGCATGCAATGTAGGAATTAAAAGAAAACAAGTTTAGTTTTATAATTAATTACTTGATCTATAATTGTCATTATGACTATGATTTATCTAGATTGCCATCCTTTTTCACTCATTATATTTTTTATGTAACACATAAGCATACAGACAGAAAAACAATTAAGCATGAAATAGCAATGACGCATCAAACAATGCCAAACTAGAATTACAAGGAGCAAAATCTGCAACTTGTGTCCCATTCAAAATCAACTAAAGTATCAAACCAGCGTTCAGTGTACACTGAACTAGCTCGTGCATTAGCTCACATAATCTTCCTCCCGTTTGTGGGGGTGAACACATCATAGAAGGGGTTTCAGCAGATATAAGCAAGAACATTGAACTATAAAGACAAGTTATTGTTAGAATCCCTATAATTAAGGATAGAAAGCTTACCATATTACTAGTAGTTCCCTTGTAAATAGAAACTAATCTCAGTTACTGATTCTTAGGAAATTAGGAATTGTTTCCTTTAAAATGATTATTCCTCTCTTTATAATCTGTAAACTAAAGCAGTAGAAATATAACAGAATATTTTTCCTCTAAGTTTTTTCATGGTATCAGAGCTTTAGGATTCATTCGGTCCTTTTTTTTCTCTAATTTCCCTTCCTAAAAATTCCTTCAATTTAGTCCTCCAATGGGTGATATCAATGAAGATTTCTCTGAAACTGAGACATCACAAATAACTCAGAATATCAATCAGGGAATCACTCAAGGTGAAATTAATTCCTCCCTTATAATCACCAATCATCGGCTAGATGGGAAGAACTTCCTGCAATGGTCTCAATCGGTTCTTATGGTGATTCGTGGTCGTGGTAAATTAAGGTACATCAATGGAGAAATTCCACGACCAACCGTAGCTGATCCTTCTTATGCCACTTGGGAACTCAACAATTCAATTGTAATGGCTTGGCTAATCAATTCGATGGAAGGCCATATAAGCCGCACCTATCTTTTTTTCAAAACTGCAAAAGACATGTGGGATGCAGTCAAAGAAAACTACTTAGATCTTGGAAACGCCTCCCAAGTATTTGAGATCAAACTTAAGTTAAAGGATATCCGACAAGGAACACTTTGAGGTAACTCACTACTACAACAATCAAAAAAATTTTGTGGCAAGAACTGGATATGTACTATAAGGCAGATTGGGGTGAAGGCTTAGAACACAACAGGTTTATGACCCATCTCAACAATGAACATCTTTATGAGTTTTTAGCAGGACTGAACCGTGAGTTAGATGAAGTCCGTGGCCGAATTCTGGGTAGATCACCTCTCCCAACGATCGGTGAAGCATTTGCAGAAGTTAGAAGAGAAGAAAAGCGTCGTCTTGTCATGATGGGAGATTCAAAGGAACCTAAACCTATGACTCCGATTTCTAACCGTCCTACTGAATCCTCTGCTCTCATCTCGAAAGGTCCACAGCCACAAAAACGTGCTGGAAATGATTCTGGATCAACAAGACCATGGTGTAGTCACTGCAATCATGTTGGTCATACAAAAGAAAAATGCTTCAAACTCCATGGCTATCCTAAAAAAATACAGAAGGATAATAAGACTGCCATGTTATCCTCCACTACTGCAGATGATGTTCTTGATGTTCGCTTAACCAAAACACAGCTTGAGACTCTCCATAAGATACTTGGTACTCCCACTACTCATGGATCTCTAGCCACTCAAGGTACTGCCCTCAACATTGCTTTTGAATCTAATAATCAATCTCCTTGGATACTCGATTCGGGTGCCTCCGATCACATGACAGGTGACTCCACACTGTTTCACACCTACACTCCTTGTCATAACAAATCTCAAATCCGCATAGCTGACGGTTCTTACTCACCTGTGGCAAGAATAGGAGAAGTACAAATGACAGAGAGTTTTTCTCTCGATAAAGTCCTACATGTCCCAAACTTGTCCTGTAATTTACTTTCAATTAGTAAACTTACTGAGGATGAAAAAGTTCTTGCTGAATTTTCTGCAATTGGTTGTGTGATACAGGAACAGAAATCGGGGAGGATGATTGGCATTGTTAAAGTTGATGATGGACTATATATTTAGAATAAAAACAGTACACAAGGGGGATTGACTCTATCCACTTCAAAAGAGGACACTATTATGTTATGGCACCGTAGGTTAAGACATCCAAACTTTGTGTATTTGAAAAAACATCTTCTGTTGTTATTTCGAAATAAAAGTATTAATTCTTTGAAGTGTGAAATTTGTCAATTATCTAAACATACCCGTGTGCCATACCCATTAAAACAATATATTCAGTCCCAACCTTTTTCGTTAATCCACAGTGACCTATAGGGAGCCAGCCGAGTGAAAAATATTACAGGGGCTAGATAGTTTATAACATTCATTGATGATCGTCTAGGGTCTGTTGGGTCTATCTACTTAAAGAAAAATCTGAAACACCCAAAGTATTCCAAAATTTTCACTCAATGGTTCTAACCCAATTCAACTCTACTATACATACCCTTCGTGCTGACAATGGGAGAGAATACTTTAACTCTATCTTAAGTCCATACCTTTCTAACCAAGGCATTATACACCAAAGCTCTTGTCCTGACACTCCTCAACAAAACGAGATCTCTGAGAGAAAAAATCGTCATCTCCTTGATGTGGCTTGAGCCATAATGTTCACCATGAATGTTCCAAAATACTTGTGGGGAGAAGCTGCCCTCACTGCCTGTTATCTCATAAACCGAATGCCATCAAAAATCCTCAATTTCCAAACACCTCTAAATACTCTTTTAAAGGCCTTCCTTCTATTTCATGTTCCTAATCTTCCAGCCAAAATATTCGACTGTAAAGCTTTTGTCCATAACCATCAACCAAATCAATCCAAACTTGATCCTCGAGCCCACACCTACATCTTCATTGGATATTCCCCTACACAAAAAGGCTATAAGTGTTACTCACCAACATTGCGCTGAATGTTTGTCTCTCGGGATGTTACCTTCTTTGAAAATGAACCATACTTTGCAGCATCTCATCTTCAGGGGGAGATTTTTAATGAAGATGAGACCCTTAATACTCTCCTCATTATACCTCCTGATCCTACTACTATCACAAACAAACCTATTCCAGATTTAGTTGTTGTTTCCTCTGTGCAGCAAGAATTTAACACCGTCCTTCCCAATAACAATACCTCCACCGAAGTACAACAGCCACCTGATCAAGGAAAACAGCAAATACAGGTTTACTCCCGACGGAATCGTTCTTCCGAAACTGATACAACAGTGCCAATTACATCTCCAACCGAGGACTGTTCTGAAACAGAAGTCCCACCTCCGTCACCATCCATCTATCTTCCAATTGCAGTTTGAAAGGGTACAAGGAGCTGCACTCAACATCCTATTTCTTGGTTTGTATCCTATGGAAATTTATCTAAGTCTTACTAAGCTTTTGTGACTAATGTTGATTCTATAAAAACTCCAAAAAATATAGAAAAGGCTCTTGAATCAGCGGAGTGGAGACAAGCCGTGATGGAAGAAATGAAGGCCCTCAAAAACAATGAAACATGGGAAGTCTCGGATCTACCTAAAGGGAAAAAAACCGTAGGGTGCAAATGGATTTTCACTACGAAATTTAAACCCGACGACTGTATTGACCGATACAAAGCTCGACTTGTGGCTAGGGGATTCACCCAAACTTATGGTCTCGACTACAACGAGACGTTTGCACCGGTTGCCAAGCTAAACACCGTTCGGGTCCTGCTATCTCTTGCTGCCAACCTTGATTGGCACTTGACTCAATTGGATGTAAAAAATGCTTTTCTCAACGGGGAATTAAATGAGGAGGTGTACATGGATTTCCCACCCGGGTTTGAAGAAAATAAGGACCAAGTGTGTAAGTTGAAGAAGTCCTTGTATGGGCTGAAACAATCTCCACGAGCATTGTTCAGCCGATTTGCAAAAGCTATGACTAGCAGAAATTACATTCAAGGACAGGCAGACCACACCATGTTCTACAAGCACTCAGAAGAGGGTAAATGCTGCATCCTTACCGTTTATGTCGACGATATAATATTAACAAGAAATGACTCGAGCGAAAATTTGAGATTGAAAGAATTTCTTGGTACAGAGTTTGATCTTAAAGACTTGGGGAGTCTTAAATATTTTCTTGGTATGGAGGTAGCAAGGTCGAAAAAAGGTATCTTCATTTCCCAAAGGAAATATGTTCTTAATTTACTGTCGGAAGTTGGTTTGATGGGCAGCAAACCAGCCGAAACTCCTATGGAGTTTAACCTTAAATTGGGAACTAATGAGGATGGAGAAGAAATCAATAGGGGGAGATATCAACGTCTAGTAGGAAGGCTCATCTACCTATCTCACACCCGTCCAGACATAGCCTTCAGTGTGAGTGTTGTTAGTCAGTATATGCATGCCTCGAGGGAGAAGCACCTGGAAACTGCATATAGAATACTAAGATATCAAAAAGAAACTCCTGGTAAAGGCCTGTACTTCAAGAAGACTGTCAACCGAAGCGTGGAAGTCTACACTGATGCAGACTGGGCAGGTTCTGTTAATGATAGACGCTCTACAAGCGGCTATTGTAGTTATGTTTGGGGTAATCTCGTGACGTGGAGAAGCAAAAAACAGTCTGTGGTAGCACGCAGCAGTGCAGAGGCAGAGTATCGAGCACTATCTCATGAATATGCGAAGGAGTTTGGATACAAAGACTTATGGGAGAACTAAAAGTGCCTTACACCAGACCTATGAAGATGTACTGTGACAATCAGGCTGCTGTCAGCAGAGCACATAATCCTGTGCATCATTGATCGGACCAAACATGTGGAAATAGATCGTCACTTTATAAAAGAAAAAACACACTCAGGAGAAGTATGCATCACCTACCTACCTACTAGACAACAAGTTGCAGACATGTTAACTAAAAGTTTGAACAGAAACATGTTTGAAGAACTTATTGGCAAGCTGGGTTTGATTAACATCTACACTCCGGCTTGAGGGTGAGTGTTAGAATCCCTATAATTAAGGATAAAAACCTTACCTTATTACTAGCAGTTCTCTTGTAAATAGAAACTAATCACAGTTACTGATTCTTAGGAAATTAGGAATTGTTTCCTTTAAAATGATTATTCCTCTCTTTATAATCTGTAAACTAAAGCAGTAGAAATATAACTGAATATTTTTCCTCTGAGTTTTTTCAGTTATATTTTACTCAATATCTACAAAGTAGCTGAAATGCCCCCAGAAGAACTTTGATCATAGGCAGGTTAAGCTTATTGAAAAATCAAGTATTTATACTTACTTTCCCTTGAAGAAGAGATAAGCAAATAAAGCTACAGAAAGAAAAATGATAAAATAAGTTCTTCATATTCTATCAAGATAAAATAAGTTCTTCATATTCTATCAAGCAGAACGCACCAGATCTTCAGCTATGATATTAATCTTTCCAACTGCTTTGGAGATGGCGTCGAACAAAGATTTTTGAGGACCAACCTACTATCATGGAAATAACATCAGTAGTGGAAAATGGGACAGTTAAAGAAAATTTTAACATGGTCAGATTAGAAACCTGACCTTCCATCGTCCAACCATTGCAACTTTCGCTTCTGCATAGATTAATTGTGTCAATAACATGGTTTCAGTGTTTCACATTTCTAGCAAGCGCCAAAAGCTCAGTATAGTTTACAACATCTCACCAGAAGGGACAGCCCAAAAGCCAGCAAATCCTCTAAAGTGATCTATCCTGAATTCATCATATAGATTCTGTGCACGTCTAATGCGACTTATCCACCATAAAAATCCATCTTTCTCCATGGCTTTCCAATCATATAGAGGACTGAAATAAAGCATACATTAATTAAAGATGATTAGTGCAGCATGAAACTAGCATAAAAATTTTAAACTGCAAAGATACCCTACAAGAAAATGAGAGCAGAATATCTGGATAAGCAAAACATCATATATAGGTTAACAGGCTATGACTAAAATAATGTGAGTTTAGCCAACTGTCAAAAAGTATTAAATAAAAGCCCCCTAAGTCCCTATCCTTGTTAGAAGATTGAAAAGACATCCATGGCATAAAAAAAAAACAGCGGAGGAAATGTGGAAAAAGAAGATACAAAACAATCGTCAAGTTCAAAACTGCATACAATTGGATTTATGATGCATCTCCAAAATTAATGAACATGAAACAATACCTTGCTTTTACTAGCACAGATAACATTATTTATGAAAATTAGATTGTTTATATAACATGCATGTAAACTTGTTTCCGGTCAGTACAAACCTCCCCCAGAGCTGACCAGTATCACTGAAGGCATCAGGAGGAACACCACTGACTAGCATAGGATAACCATGCCTATTCTGCCAAAGAGAACAGGAAACAACAACAATTGAATGATTCAGAGCATAGTTAAACTATTACCAAGTTCTCATTCATGAATAAACTCCTCACCAGCAAAAAATGTTTCTTATTTGCCCAAACATCAGCACTGTGATAACCTACATAAATAGGCATGTCTCCCATTATGCTGACTCCCTTTGTCTGCGCATAGTCGCGAATTTTCTTCCACTGCCTTTGGAACAGGAATTGTTTAGCAATGAACAAGTCTATCTGCCAAGTGAAAGCAACAGCAGGTAGCAATATTAGCATCTAAATTAGGTAGATAATGTATGATACCACGGAGCCAATATTTTTAACAAGAGAGGTTCAGATCATACGAAATCCTTGTTTTCCTCGTATATTTTTTCTAAGGCTGAAAGATGGCGATTTTTCAAAGGTTCAGGCCAATCATACCAACTGAATGCTTTTAAACCGTCATTAATAGCAGCAAAATAAGCTGCATCTTCAAGCCAGCCTAAAAAAATTAAAATAAAAAACATGAAGAAAGGCCTCCAATGGCACAAAATTAAATTCAAAGGTAATGCAAAGGAACATGATAAATCAGTACATCTACCTTTACTTCCTCAGTGTGTTTTTTAAGGAAAAATTCTCCTGAGCATTACTTAATTAATTAGGATAAAGTAAAACTTCTTATAAGGCCACACATGCACGCAAGTGAAATTTCTCTGAAAATTATTTACTGCTGTAGACAACTCCCTATGAGATTTCTTTAACTGTCAGGCTACATAAATAAATGAATGGCTCTATACATATAGAGATGCAGTCATATTATTTGCCAGAAATATTTCAGTATGCACTGCATCATCAACGAAGCTTGCAGTTGATTTTGTGTATTATATACAGAGATAGACACACAAAGGAGCACGGAAGGATCAGGACACCAAAGTAGAACTTTCATAAAAAGAATGGCAAGGATTTTGCAAAGCAAATTCAGAGAAATTTGGGTGAAAGAAGGTATTGAATTTAATTTGTTAGCTAACTTCAAATGATACCAGCAACAGATTTGTATAAAATTCATCTGGTTACAGTAATTTCATACCAGTAATGGAGAGAACATAGGAAAACAATTTGATTTTTATTAAAAAAAAAACCATAAGCAGCTGCACCAAATGAATGGCTAGTACATGATTTAAGAATGAGAAAGTAAATATGCTAAAAACTTGTAAGTCCAAAACCTTTGTCAACCCTTAATGATCTTTAAAACAGAGTCAAACCCTTTCAATCGCAGCAAAAAACAATGTTCTTTTTCCACCAAAAACCTTTCTTTCTCAAACTCCACATATTCATCAAATTCATTTAGTAATGAAGATTGAAGCTCGGTGGATATTTAAACTAGAAGTACACAGGAAAGTGATAGTAGTTGGTGCAATTATATGGAAAATAAATAGCTCACACGATATGGTAGGATCTCTACGGAAAGTCTCAAGCTGAGTTTTAAGTTCTCCATCAGTCGAAAGTAGCCTTTCTGCAGCCTAAGAAATAATGCTGTGAGTTGAACTGGGCACCGCTAACCAAATAAAGAAGTGATGTTCAGTAGATGCTTTACCTTAGTTATAAGTGGATCCTTTAGCTTAGCGACGATAGAATAGTTCACACGGTCACAATCACTGAACAAATGATATAGTAGGATTGTAAGTGTCAACATTATTGTCATACTACAATTTTAGCTGAATATAATGGTATATATAACACTCCTCACATTGGTTGTGGAAGCTCTTTCTTTGTTAGCAAACCATCTTTAACAAGCTCTTCAAGTGAAATCAAGAAAGTATTACCGCAATTTGCATCCTGAATGGTAATCATCAAGGAAAATTATACAATGCCGTCTAGCAACTAAGAGTGTATATATATATATATATAAGAGAGGGATTTACTTACCTTGTGTAAAACTCAAGTAGTTTCATAACTTTAGTCAACAGTTGTATTGTTAAAATATTAATAGTACAAAAAATTATGAAAATGTTTAAAATTGCTTAGTTTTACCCTGAATCTCTCCCATATACATTCAACAAGTAATTAAAAGAAAACCTACTAAATTGACCAAAAACTTTCAGGATTTTTCATTCTTAAATCCGCAGAATCGATTAATATTACTTATTGAAACAGGAAAACAAATAATTTAAGAGTATATTACTGAAGAAACACCTGTCCTGCATATGGTGATCCCTCATCATCAGGAGGAACAAGGGGAAGCACCTACATTCACAATCAATTATTTTCCAAAATTAGGATTAGGATACTAAATATCGTTATCATTACAAGATGCAATGCGTTAAACCAACTACATTAACTGAAACAATATATACCTGCCAAACGGAGCAGCCCGCTAAATGAAGCCAGTCAATGAATCGAAAAGCCTCTTCACCAAAATCACCAATACCATAAGCTCCCTTAAACGAGGTCGGGTGGAGCAAAATGCCAGCTCTTCGGCGCTGGTCTGGATCGGGTTTGGGAAGCCAATCACCATAATCAAGCGGTAAATCTTCACCGACTTCCATAGCAGTCAAAGTGGAAGAGGAGGCAACATTAGCATGAAAGTGAAGATTGAAGGATTTGGAGGTGTTAATTTTGGGTTTGAAGAATAAAGGTAAGGATTTGGGAGAGGAAAGGAAAGAGGGAGAAGAGAACAAGAGAGGGATAGGAATCGCCATGAAAATTTGCAAACATTGGTGAATTGGGGAAAGGGATATATGAGAGAGGAATCATACAGTGATTTTTTAAAACCAACGATCTATATTTAGCCAGAAAAGCAAAAGAATTGTAACAATTATTAGTGGGAAGCAGCAGCCAGATGGGGGTGGCACTTGGTAGCTTCAGCAAGGTTTAGGCCAAAATCAAAGCTAAAAGCATGGGATGCACGTGAAGCTGTCGCGCCGAGCGCCATAAGTGCACGAAAACACACATCTTGTAAAAACTAAAATTATCACATGATAAATGACATTCAAATTGTCTGATTTTAGGTTGAACATTTCCCTACAAGCCCATCTCCTCTCTCTCTCAAAGCTGATTAAAGAAATATCATTTTTTTACGCCCAATGAATCTTGGGATTGGGATTGGAAAATTAGAGTTCACTTCTAAATCTTTTATTATAATTGGTCAAAATTTTCTATTAGTCCCTACACTATGTGCACATTCTCTAATTTGGTCATTCTAAATTAGTCATTTTTAGTTCATGTACTTTTTAAAGTTTGAAATTTCAATCCTGACATAAACGATAGTAGTTAAATCCGTTAAGTCAAATTTTGCTATTGGTTCCGAAAGTTGTGGATTAATCTTTGTTCTCCGATTTGATCATTTTTAGTTCCTATGCTTTTGAAATTTTAAATTTTTAGTCTTAACTCAAATGACAACCATTAAAACCATTAAATAAAGGTTTTTTTGTGAACATTACATGAAAATAACAAATTGGCATGGCATTGCAAATGTGATAATTTGTTTGTCACTTCAAACTTTAGAAATAGCAAAATTTAACTTAACGAATTTAACAATTATTGTATGGTCAAGAATGAAGTTTTAAGATGCGAAAAGTAAGGGACTAAATCCACAGCCTACGCATAGCATAGGCACTAATAGCATAATCTGAACATTATAATTTATAATAATCAAATCTAATGCTACACAACATTTTATTGAGGGTTAAACACAAAATTGACCCTTAAATTATACCATTTTTTTCACTTAGATACTTAAAATTGTTTTATCAAAAGTCATACCTAAACTATCAACTTCATCTCATTTTATCCCAGAATATAATACAAACCGATAAGAATGTTGCACATAATCATTGACTTTTCGAATTAAATGAAACAAAATTTGTAGTATAAGGAAAACTTTTAATAAAAGGAAAGGTGTAGGTATATTTTCTATAAATAAAAAAAATGTGTAGATTAAATTTTGTTTGAGCGTCATATTGATAACATAAAGATATTGTTATATTCGAATATTGTTGAAGAATAAGGCATCCTCAAAGTTTTGTCCCCTGCTATAAAGAAAGCTAAGAGGCGCTTACCATAGTGCAAGTGACATATACACACTTATTAAGGATATAAAATGAACCTTCAACAATCTTATTTCATATAAATTTTACTCTTTCAACTCGTTAGATCATATCATTGTCATCAAATTAAATATTAGATAAAAAACGTTTAATAACATTTCCCTCAATCAAGAGACGCAATTCTTATATGGAACTTTCTCACCTAAATTAATTGCATCAATTAAGGGAAAGAGGAAGAAGGAATTCACCGAAAGAGACCTCTCACCCAAACAATGAGAATAAATCCCTTGCCTAGACAATGATAAACAAGGATTGGTCCAAATATCAATAAGAAAGCGACTTCAAGAAATAACTCGCCAAAGAATAAGCCTCATCAAACAATACATGATCTTCATATATTAAATATAAGTTGTTCCCCTGATTGACATCAATCTCCCTCATGTATAACACATAGACAAGCGCCAAGTCACATTGACTCCACCTGAGGACTCCTCAACATGATAACAAACCTCTCAATCACATCTTAGTGCAAGAGTTAAAGGCTCACTACCGTCCAGTTGGTTGCTTCCCGTAACAAGACATGTGTACTAAGAAAACTCGACTTGGAGGAATGAAAGCCCTCTCCAACAATTAGACCCAATCAAGACTAATCCTCTATATTAAAACCCGACAAATCAAGCCCATAGCCTTCTAACTAGAGGTGTTCATTGATTGAGTTGGGCCTAGGCCCATTTCCAAAAAAAAGTTCAAGTTTGAGCTAGAGCTCAATTCGCCCAAATGGCTCATTTTGTCATTTAAAAAATATTTTTTATTTAAATTTAATTATAAAAACACATAATAATTTTTCATGCATTTTTACTTTTAAACAGTGAAATGGGTCTGTCTAACTCAATCAGAGGTTGATAAATATTAAATTATCTTGTCCAAAACTGGTTAAGTATTTGGCTTATGAACACATCTAATCCTTACCCGAATGCTTGAAACCATCGATATCAGCTCTTAGCAACATTGTACAAACTGTCGTCTTTCGCCTTACCCCTAATACCGTGTCAACAAATTTTGTTGAGTTTAAGTAGTTAAAAAGTTCAAGCACAAATTGGAATTTACAATTGAAAATTTTGGACTTTGATTTGAGAAAATAAAGTCCCCAAACTCGCTTGCTAAGATGTATATGAATTTTGATTTTGTGCAATTTTATACATGAAATTTTGATTTATTCTAATCCTCATTAACTATTAATACAATTATTGGTATAACATCATTTTATGTTTATATCTTGTATACAAAAATAATTATATTTATCCAATGTAAAAATGATTAGAAAGATCCTTTTCAAATTTGAATTTGTTCATTTAGATTCTTTTAACTTCATTCTTATTTGCTTATTTATTATTTTCCCTCTTTTATTTCTTTTATTTATTCTTTTTTGGATGTAGATGATGATATGTATACAAATAGATATATATCATATAATTCATATATATTGTACAATGAAGACTACATCATTTTAAGATCTTCTACATCTTAGTTCTTCCTGTTCTGTCATCTGGCTTATGTTTTTTATGTAGCATTTAGACCGAATGACTCTATGGGATTACGCCAATACTTCTACATATTACGGGTAATGTAAAAGACATCTATGTTTTTCACTAATGTATTTATTTCTTCAAATGTGTATTGTAGGGCCTAATTTTTGAACCGGGGCCCAATTACAAACCTAATACCCAAAACCCAAACAACCAAACCCAATTACAAAACAACCCAACAGGCCTAAACTCGGAGCCCAAAACGAGGCCCAACTAGCCTAACCCAAACCAAGGCCCAATCCCAAACCAAGTCAAACTAGGGTTTCAGCTTTTCTGAAACCTTAGCGCCGCAGCCTTCTGCCCCTTAGCCCTAGCGCTGCATCTGAAGACTTTTGGTCTTCTGCCGCCGCCGCCGCCTTTGTCACATCGGCCACTTGCATCGTCACCTGCAAAAAAGAAAACAAGCAAGCAAAGGACACAAACAGTAGCAAAATCGGCTATAAAAGCCAACGAAAATGTAACTTGGTTCTCTTCTTCCGGTTTTTGTAACAAAAAATAGATATCAACAGAAAGAAATAAAAACAAAAAAAGCAGATTCAAGGTGATTTTTTTTCTTCTTTTCTTTTCGGTTTTGTAGATCCGTTTTTCTATTTTCTTTTCTTTTCGTTTACACATGTAAATAAAGGAATTAAATAAAGGGAAAGAAAGAAGAGTCACCCGTTTCGTCTTTCGGTTGCGCCACCGTCGGGATCTGCCCATCGTTGAAATCGGGCCCGAAAGGTTGAGTTAGGGGGTCCTTCCGTTTGATCTCCGGGCTAAACAAGTCTAGCCTTCGATCGGATTTTAGAACGGGGACTAGAATGCCCCTTTGTTGAACAACGCCGGCCATCGTCCACGGTGGCGCAATGGCGGTGCTAGGAAGACCCAAAGGCTGGACGTTTGAGAGGGGAGGAGGACGGGTTTTTGTTTTTATTTAAAAAAAATAGTGGCTGAAATGTTTTTTTTTGAAGAAAATTGGGTTTAAATACCCTAAACGAAACGGCGCCGTTTTGCCACTAGGGGTCAAGTGCCAAAACGACGTTGTTTTGGCCCTGACCCGCGCGGTGACCCGACCCTGAGGGGAGGATCCGCGTGTTTTCTCCAAATGGGATATTTGCGCACGCAGTCCCTCCAACTTTGCAACACATTGCAATTTGGACCTTTTTCGTTATTTTCTTTCGTTTTAAATTAGCTGCATAATTTTACTTTTGTTTCATTTTAGTCCATTGCAGTGCCGCATTTTGGGTACTTGGTTTATTTACTGTTTTGGTCCCTCTCTCTTGGCGCGTGTTGCAATTTAATCATTTTCTTTTTTTATTCCGAATTTTCCCAATAATTTCGTTTTTATTTCGATTCAGCCTGTGTTTTTTAGCAATTTTATTATTTCGTTAATTACTTTATTATTATTTTCATTATTATTATTATTATTATTACTATTATTATTATTGATCATTATTAGTTTTATTTTTCTTTTATTTATTCATTATTATTCTGATAATATATTAATTAGTTTTATATTATTTTAGTTTTATTTTTATTTCATATATATATTCATATATGCATTATGCCCGTACATATATATATTTTTTATTTTATAATATTTACACATACCTACATACATGTTTATATATATATATTTCATTTTCATAAATATATATATATATACTACATATTCTTTATACTTTCAAAATATATATTTTGTTTATATTCTTTATATTTTATAATTCATATATTTACCTACATATATATATATATTATATTTGATGATTTGTTATATATGTATATATGCATGAACATACATACTTACATATATTTTCATGTATAATAGTTTTAAATATGTGTACATGCATATGTTTTTCATTTTCATAATTTTATACATATATATATACATACATTTTTTATATTGTTATAATTTTGTTAATTTTGTTCATTTATTTATTTACATGTCTATTATTGTTATTTTTCTTGCTTTAGTTTTTATCTGTTTATTATTTGTTATTGTGCCTGCATGGTTGTTTTATTTATTTATTTATTTTATTGGTCTTATTATTTATTTATATTTTGTTTTGATCGTGTTATTTTACTTACATTATCATCATTATCATTATGTTACATCCATTTTTACTCGGGTTTGTCAAAAAAGGAAAAATTTCAAATTAAAAGCAATACTCGGTATTTGGGATCTTCGAGAGAATTGAACCCTAACATATTGGGTTCCAATTTTCTTCGTTGGATCTAAATAATCGAGGGTGCTTTTTAAAACAAAAACATAAATAAAAAGCTCATTATCGATAATTCAATACGTTGTGTCCTAATGCATTGGATATGACATGTTTTCTCGAGACAAGGATTTTTCAAAATAAATGCAATATTCAATGTTTAATATTTTGAGAAATTGTGCCCTAACGTATTGGGTTGCAATTTTTCGCATGACTTAAACAATTGAATACCCTTTAAGATTTTATTGTGCAAGTTTTTAGACAAGCTCATTTCTAAAGAGGTAAAATATCGTGCCCTAATGCATTGGGCTTGACGTTTTCTCTTTCTAAAATGAGAGGGTCTTAACGAGTAACTTGATTTATATAAGTCTTCTTTTTTTAAAAATTTAAGATCGTATTTTAAATCTCTTTAAAGTTTTCAGTTTTTCGACACTAAGACATTAAGTAATCAACTAGGTACCAATTTTGGGCGTATCGAGGGTGTTAATCCTTCCTCGTGCGTAACCGACTCCGGAACCTGTTTTTCTAAATTTCGTGGACCAAAACCGTTGTTTTAATAAAATCAAATCGTTTATTAAAAACAACCACTTTTCAAGGTGACCCGATTACACCTTATAAAAAAGGATTGGTGGCGACTCCCATTTTCGTTTTCATTTTCAAAACCCAAGTCGACCCCGTTTTCACAAAAAAATAGTGTCAACATGTATGATTAAATCAAAATTAAAGTTTTCATTTAAACTATAATCAAAATTTCATGCGTATAATTGCACCAAATTAAAATTGATGTATCAAATTACACATTAAATCAAAGTTTATGTATAATTTTAAAATTTTTTCCTTTAATATATAAAAAAACTTAGTTTTCATATTCATTTTAAACATGATTATCTAGATATTGAATTTTTCAATAATAATTAAAAATATAAAGTTTTATGTTTTAAAATAAAATTTCAATTTCACCACAACGCTCATGCTGTGTTTGAAGTATTTTGGATGAATGAGAACCTTTTTAGTAAGTGCAGCTGATGGAATTGCATTTGGATTCAACTTGTCCAGCCTGTGGTGGACGAGGCAGAAATGACATTGCACGTTTTATGTGACTGTGAGTTTACAAAGGCTATTTGGTTTCGAGTCTTACCTGCTCATTGTGTGGCCAGCTTTTTTGCATCGGGATGCACTGATTGGATAGTTGGCAACATTCGAAATTGTCTTAACATTGTAACGCCTGGATTGGAATTGAGCTTATTCTGTGGTATCTTGGTTTGGCGTCTGTGGCATGCCGGTAACAAATTGATTTTTACTGAAGAGTGTGCCACCTGAGGAAATTATTTCTTATTGTCGTGGTCTGTCTACACATGTTTTGAATGCAGACCAATATACGTATGTTTGTGCTGACAGTTTGGGTTTAACTGCTCACTAGCAAGCACCGGATATTGGATGGGTTAAGCTTAACTACGACAGGGCTGTACACCCAATTTCGAATGGAGCTTCTGTTGAGGTCTTATATGGGATGACCATGGTAACGAGCTCACAGGATTCAGCGGGTATCTGGGGATGAGCTCGGAGCTGCAAGCAGAACTACATGCTATTAGAGAGGGGCTGTTGGCTGCCTGGTTTACTGGTTTTCGGAAAGTCATTGTTGAGACTGATTGTGCCCATGCTGTCACATGTATCAATTCTTCTCTGAAAGCTTCAAGTGCGTTGAGGGTGATTAATAAGTAATAACATAAGGGAGCTGTGCAATCAACAGTGGAAAATACAATTTAGACAGGTGCAACGGGTTACGGGAGTCACTGATAATATGGCAAAATTGGTTGTTGCGAGCTGGTATGTTGATGTTGTTCGGTTTGATTTGCCGCCACGATCGATTATTTTTGTTGTTAGAAATGATCCAATTTCATCTTCATTGTAGGCTTGCGTTGTGTTTCTAATTTTTCTTAGGGTATAACCTATTTTTATTACAAAAAATTTAAAAACTCAATTAGATAAGCGAATTATTTGAGAAATTATTAAAAGATTTAATTTACAATTTAGCTCCTAATGTTACGTATTTTACCATTTTGGTGCCTAAGTTTTTTTTTTTCCAATTTGATACTTAGACGATTATTTTGACTCAATTCACTCAAAAAATTCCCTCAATATTAACGAATAAAAATGTGGCATATGGAAGATGATGCTGTCCACTCTAGTAGTTTTAGGGGTAAACTAGGGTAAAATGATTGTTCAAGTACTAAAGTAGGTTCAAACAAAAAGTTTAGATATCAATATAATAAAACATATATAATTAGGAGTTAAATCATAAATAAAGTCTATAATAAAATACTCTGAACTAGATTCATTCAATAGTTTAAGCTACTTAACGAAATGTATGGATCACTTCTCAAATAAACATATAAGTAAATTTTGCTATTAGTTTCTCGACTATGTGTCGTGGATTTAATCTCTAAACTTTAATTTAATTCATTTTAATCCTCATATTTTTAAAAAATTTAAATTTTAGTCTTGACCCAAATGAATTTAATTGCAATTATAGCCTCTTGTAATAGTTAATTAGCTAATTAAGCTTTTTGACCCTTTGATTAATGAAAAAAAATACATTTTCGTCTCTCCACAAAATTAGTAATTCAGTTTAAGTTCTTTTAACAATTTTTTAAACTTTAACCCCTTAAAATGTTAAAATTTTATCTAAACCCCTAAACAAACTTGTAGCTTTGTCCTGCTTGTATGGATGGAAGTTTTAATATGTTTTGATCCCACTTATATTCAAACAGATCTATCTTATGTCGGCAACATTTGTAATACTTTATATTATTGATGAAAACTAAAGTCAGACAGTTAGCTCCATGAATATATCAGATGAAATTGTTGTCATAAAGAAATGTGCACAATAAGTTCCACCTCGATGATGTTGCTATGAGTGACAGAAGGATCAATAGGAGAGTTTTCCATATGCAATTAGAGAGTTATCAGATGATTATATAAGCATACAGAGTTTATTACTATATAGAAGTCGTAATTTTTCTACAAGTTAACATCTATAATCTCACATGAGATAGGCAGACACTATCAACTCCATCCCCCCTTCGTATACATATATGCCTTCTGATTCAATAAAATTTGCTGCAACAAAACCTAATCACTCCATCTGTAACTTTCCTTGTCATGTAGTTCCACTTATTATCATTTCTCTCAAAGGGAGATCATCCTATCTATATATAAACATCAACATAATTTACCATTCCCTACTTTCAAATATCATCAGACCAGTCACTAGTACCATCAGTTTCATAGAACAATCCATCCACGATTTGGTCGATCACCGAATCAATAAACGAGTTGCAACCGACGGTGAAGATCCGACCCACTTTGTTCCGAGCACTCGATAACCAAGCAAAAGCCGCAGCACAAGTCATTGCGCCTAAGCACGCACCCACTGCTTCAGCAATCCCTTGCAAATCCATCTTCCTAAATATGGAGGTTCCCGTCACGAACTCTGTTGTCACTGTCGCTGCAAACACAATCTACAAAAAGAAAAAGAAAGTAAATCCCCATCAGATTCATGTTCCAAATTTAGTTAAAAGAAAACAGGGGTCAACAGTGAACGAAGCTTTTTAAAGTTTAATTACCATGGCGAGACGGCCGGAGATGATCTCGAAATCTTGACTTTTCTTGGTACTTTCAATATACTCCGATAAAGTCTCGAAAAAGGGTGAAACGTCATCGTTTTCTTCCCTTCTGGTCTTCATCACCCCGACTCGATCCGAACCGTACGACCTTAACGTACATAACCTCGGCTGCAACACTATCTTTCCATTCTCGGGTTCACCCACTTTCACTCTCTGAACCTGAACCTGACCACCCTGTTCCCTCCTAGTGTTCGCTCCAGGTTTAGTGGACAGTAGTTCACAGCGAATTACACGCGCCACCGTGGCCATAACAGAATGGGAAAGAAGGGAAACGGTGTTTTGTGTTATGGTGTGGGGGAGGTTTGGTTTTGATGATTCCTAGAATGTTGGCGGATGATATGAGGAGCGTATGATTTGGAAGCTTCGTGGTGGTTTATGAATCCACGTCGAAAGTCATTTTATCTGACGTTTTAATGGGCCTGGTGGTGAGTAACGTAACGGAAGGAGAGGATTTTGGTTCGGTAACGTGGCTTTCACAGAGATGGAATTATAACATTGTTGGTAGGTTTTATTGCCTTCAACGACCCATCGTTTTATCATAAAAGTGATGTCTTTACTTTTCCAGCCCGCTCCACAATCATTACTTTACCTTTCTTTGCCCTTTTCTATTGCTTCACTGCTCATACTGCAAAATTCCAACTCAACCCATTCATATTAAAATTTTTATATTAATTTTTATATAAAATAAATTTAAAAAATATAATACATCATATATGTTAAAAACATTAAAATAAATATTTATTAATAAATTAAAAATATATTTAAAAAATCTTTATAGTTAAATAACACTAAGATAATTACAGCTTAGCAAGCAAATGTCTTTAAATTAGTAGCAAAATTAATAACAAAATAAGAGTTATACAATATCTAAATAATAATAACAAAATAATAGTAATATAATAGCAAAATGGTAGCAAAACAACAATGAAAAAAATATAGGCAAATTCAGGCCGGGCTTGAGCCGTTTAGAAAACGGGTTTTATTTTTTGTTCAAACTCATTTTTTAAGTCTATATTTTTATTTAAACCCTCTCACTTTTCGAACAAATCTTCAAATTTAGACGAATGATCCAACCCATAATAGGGTATAATAGTACACAAGTTATAATTATATTCATTAAAAATGTTAAATATAATAGTACAAGATATTTTTTATTTAAGTTTTGTCTTTCAATAGCCTATAGCCTTAGAGCCGTAGATTAAGTGAGAAAAAAACAAAAGAAAATACTTGACAAATAATGAAAAGGTATGCAATGCTGCCTATAACACCTTTAATTATTGAGAGGGAGTGATGTAGTCAATAAACAAAAAAACTAATTAGAAAATATCCAGCTAACCGGAGGTGGAGGATATATCACATAACCCTTTGGTGTCTGCCCCATTTGTCGAAATCGTTTTTTGAAAACAAAAATTTTGGTTATCGACTAAAAAAAACAAAAACTGGAGTCGCCACCGATCCTTTATTAAGGTGTGATCGGCCCACCTAAAAAAATAATTTTAGTCTGCGAAATTTGAGAAAACAGGTTCGGGAGTCAGTTACGCACGATGAAGGGTTAGCACCCTCGTAACGCCCAAAATCGGTACCAAATTGATTATTTAAAGTCTTAGTGTCGAAAAATTTGAAAAGATTTTAAATGGAAACTTTTTATTTCATGAATGAATTAAAAGAGCAAGACATTCTTATTTCAAAGAAATAAAACACCACACCCAGTAAGTTAGGGCACAATGTTTTTAATTCTCCAAAATATCTGAATATTACCTTTTGTTTTTGAAAATTCTCATTTCGAGAAGAAAATGTCATGACCAGTAAGTTAGGACCCAACATTTTTGAATTCCCGAGAATAAGCTTTTATTTAGAATTTGTGAACTTGTTGCAAAACAAATACTTGGCTTTCTAAATTCATCGAAAAATAATCGCGATCCAGTAAGTTAAGACACGATCTCTCACGAGAATCATGAATGCCAAATATTTCGGAATTTATAAACTAGGATGATTTAAGTACTTTGAAAAAATCAAGATATATGTTTTTAAAAATGGATGCTAAAAAGGGTTAAGGTATAACATGAAACAAACACCCTGATTTCAAACATATATGAATAAATATTTACAAGTATATACAAGTATAACATACAAGGAATTCACAAATACGTGCATGCATATATTTGACACACATACAAGGGTACATACAAAAAGATAGAATTGAATATATCAATAAAAAAAACTAAAACAATGCATGTATATGTATTTGAAAATCGTGAAAAAAAAGGATAAAATACAAAGATAAGAATATGTGTATATATTTACAAAAGTAAAAAAAAGCTTGAAATTTAAATATAACAGTATATATATAGAAGTTTTTTTTTAAAAAGGAAAAAAAAAAGAAAAAATATATATGTATAAAGTATAGGTAGATGTGTAACCTAAAACATGCACATATATATATTATATAAGAAAATATTATGTGTATACTATAAATATATATTTTATATATTAAAAACCATGCAAGTATACTAAAAATGTGCATATGTATATGTATTATATAAAACAATGCATGAATGTTATAAAATAATAATAATAATAATAATAATAATAAATAGTTAAAAAAAGGTCAAATTGAGCTAAAATGGAAAAAAAAGTAAATTCGAAGTAAATTTTAAAAAATAGGATCACATTGAACACGTGCGCAGGACTGGAGGACCAAAGGAGTAATTTATCCAGGCCTCCAAAACGTTGCTCAGAAGGGGACTGAATTGAAACATGAATTAAATATGTGGCCCAATTTTAAAACAAATAAAAAGGATTTAATTGATATGCGCTGCAAAAGGGAGGGGCCGTTTGCGTAAATTCCCCTTCTGACGTCAGAACGCGCGGATCCTCCCTTCCGGGTCGGGTCACCGCGCGGGTCAAGACTTGGACAAAACGACGCCGTTTTGCCCTATTATTTTAAACCATTTCCTTCCTCTGAAAACATTTGAGAACCGAGTGAAAAGAAAAAAAATAAAAAAAAGAATCAAAGGCCCTCCCTCTGCTAGGGTTTTGCCCAGACGCCAACGCCGCCGCCGTTCTCGGCATTCGGCCGATTCAAATCCCAGCCCGACTAGCTCCGATTCAAGCGGAGTAGGCTTGGGTTTCGACGACGATGCCGCAGGTAAGCAACCCCCCCTTTTATATTATTTATTTATTTTTTTTAAAAAAACCAAAATAAAAGAAAAGAGAAAAAAATAGAAAGAAAAACATAAATCTAATTTCACCTTTTAAAATCTTTAAATACTCAGTGTTTCCTTTCAATTTCTTGTGTATTTTCTCCGTTAATACCCTCTGTCCCCTTTACATGTTAAAAATGGCCTTTTATAGGACGAAAAAAGAAACAAAAATACAATTATTTTGCTTGTTTTTTTTCTTTTTGGACTCTTTGAGTCCGTTTTTGCAGGGAATCGTGAAGCAAACGGTGCGGGGGAGGTCGAGACGTGCGGTGATTGGGCGTCTGCTGGAGACTGCTAGGGGCTTGCGGCGGCGCTCCTTGCTGTTTAGGGCTAGGGTTCTTTTTGTTTTTTATTTTGCTTTGGGCTAGGGTTGTTTTGGGCCTGTTGTATAATTATTTGGGCACGGGCGTATTTGGGCTTGTACAGCTGCCCCTCTTTGCTCATTGTCGTGTGACGGGAATAGAGTAAAGACTAAAAGCCCAATTGTGCCCGGCCTTACTGAGCCTCGACTTCTTCGGTGCTTTTCTTCTTCAAGTAGCTTCATTCCTTCCTACTGCATCTTCTGAGGTACAGGAATTAGCGTTTCAATCTACTCCACTGCAATGTCAGGGAGATAAGATTCGTATGCTGTAGCTTCTCAATTTACTATCTTTAATCTGCTCCATTGCAACTTCAGGGAGATAAGACTTGTAGTTTCAAATTGTTCTGCTACAACTTAAAGATAAATCTGATGCGATCTGCTCTATTGCAACTTCAGAGAGATGAGATCTGTGATTTTAACCCACTCCATTGCAACTTCAAGGAGATGGGATTGGTTACTTTTGTCTGCTCCACTGCAACTTCAGGGAGATAAGACTCGTATCTTTGATCTACTTCACCACCAGTATGGGAAGACAAGATCTGCATTTTTCGATCTACTTCACTCCAATACATAAAGACAATATCTACTTTCTTCGATCGATTCCACTGCCGACCGGGGGAATAGAATTACTGGCTTCAAGATACTCCACTGCAACCTCAGGGAGGTAAAATCTGCCATCTTTGATCTGTTCCACTACTACTTATGGAGACAAGATCTGTTTTCCTCGATCTACTTCGCCACCAGTATAGGAAGATAAAACCTGTATATTTGATCCACTTCACTACCGATATAGGAAGACAGGACCTGATGTCTTTGATCTACTTCACGCCAGTACATGAAGACAAGATCTGCTTTTTCCTTTGATCTGCTTCGCCACCAGTATGGGAAGGCAAGATTTGTTACCTTTGATCTACTTCATGCCGGTACATGAAGACAAGATCTACTTTCTTTGATCTGCTTCGCCACCAGTATGGGAAGGCAAGATCTGCTGCTTTTCAACCTGCTCCACTGTTGCTCAGGGAGACTAGGTTTTATGATTTCACCAATCTGCTCTCTGTGAAACATGACCTGTATGATTCACTTTATGAGCCTAATTATGCCTAATGAGTAGGATGTTATGATCAGAATGAATCAAATGCTCCTAACTAGGCGTGTATGAATGACATTTGGATGTTATGTCATGAAAAATGAATATTGAATGTTTAAAGTCATTATTGCTCATTAAGGCTTCCTTCGTGGCAACAACGCTTCGTCAAAACTTGAAAAATTTAAAATCTCTACTCTTGGCTCCTATATCCGACCTTTTAACCCGATGAAGGTCTAAACAATAGTCCTGTTTCAGGTTCCTGAGTTATTTAAAGATTTCTAGGATAATATGAAAACTTCATTTGTGAAAGTTTTATTAGTCCATTAATCGTCATTCTAATGCAACATGCTTGCGAAAAGATCATAACGATGGATAAAACAAGATTAGTTTGGAAGCATAGCTCGCAATGGATTGTCAAAGATAGAGGAATTTCCTGAGGATATTTATATTGGAGAAGAAGAATGAAATATTCTAAAACAACGAATTCAATACAAATACTATGATCAGGTGCCCCAGATATCTCTGATTCGAATATCTCTGTACAAACTTTTTTTTTGAAGACCCTTCTGAATTCAACACGTGTTTAGAAGATTCACAGTAGTTTGTTGATGCCCCAAGATGTCGTCCACTCCTTTCTGCCAATTCAGGTACAACAAGACTACCACGTGACAATCAAAATTTGAGCCGCCCTTTTCAGGTTTTCAACTCAAATCCCCTTTGGTCTTAAGGTGCCCTTTGCGGGTTTTCACCCTAGCCTCTCCTTTTTTTTTTTGGAATCAAAGCGCCCTTTGCGGGTTTTCACCTTGGTTCCTTCCCTTCTTCAAGTAAAGTACCGCTTCACCGAATCTGAATTTACCGGATTAGGCAAGTTTTTACCATCCATTTCAGCCAGGATCAAGGCTCCTCCAGAAAAGGCCTTTTTTACAACATAAGGACCCTCCCAATTCGGCATCCATTTCCCCCTAAAATCCTTTTGTAGAGGAAGAATTTTCCTCAACACCAGGTCCCCCTCGTGAAATTCTCTAGGTCGGACTTTCTTGTTGTAGGCTCGCATCATTTTTTTTCTAGTACATCTGACCATGCTGAATATCCTTTAGCCTCTTTCCCTCTATCAAGTTCAACTGATCGTATCGAGATTGAACCCATTCCGCTTCATCTAATTGTAGCTCAGACAAAACTCGGAGAGAAGGGATTTCAACTTCGATGGGCAAGACTGCCTCCATGCCATAGACTAAGGAGAAAGGCGTTGCCCCGGTGGAGGTCCTGGTTGACGTTCGATAAGCAAAGAGGGCAAACGGTAATTTATCGTGCCAGTCCCTGTAAGTCTCAGTCATCTTCCCTACAATCCTCTTTATATTTTTATTGGCCGCTTCTACTGCACCATTCATTTTCGGGCGATACGGCGACGAATTGTGATGTCTGATCTTGAATTGACTGCAGACTTCTGCTATTGAGCTATTGTTCAAGTTCAATGCATTGTCGGATATGATTCTCTCAGGCATTCCATACCGACATACGATCTCCCTTTTCAAAAACTTACTGACTGATGACTTTGTAACGTTGGCATACGAAGCAACTTCTACCCATTTTGTGAAGTAGTCAATAACCACAAATATGAAACGATGCCCATTGAAGCCTTCGGCGATATTGGCCCAATGACATCCATACCCCACATGGAGAAAGGCCATGGAGAAGTCATGACATGAAGAGGCGAAGGTGGTGCATGCATTTTATCACCATAGATTTGACATTTATGACACTTTTTGGAATAACTGATGCAATCCTCTTCCATGGTGGACCAGTAATACCCGAATCTCATAATCTGCCTAGCCATTGTGAATCCACTAGCATGCGTTCCGCAGATGCCCTCATGGACTTCCTCCAGGATTTTCTTTGCTTCCACGACATCCACACATCTTAACAGAACTTGATCTTTTCCCCTCTTGTATAAGATCTCCCCATCTAAGACGTAATCAATGGCTAATCTTCTCAGAGTTCTCTTTTCATTCTCCGTTGCCTGGCCAGGATACTCACGATTTTTTACATATCGTAGAATATCCTTATACCAAGGGCTATCATCGATTTCTCCTTCTTCAAGATTATAACAATGAGCCGGGTCTTCGTAGATACTCATTTGGATTGGCTTCATATCCTCATGTCTGTTCACCTTGATCATGGAGGCTAAAGTAGCTAGTGCATCAGCCATCTGGTTCTCGTCTCGTGGGAGATAGCAAAAAGTGATGTCCTCAAACTCCTTAATCAATTCGAGGACCAACCTTTGATAACTGACTAATTTAGGATCTCTCGTTTCCCATTCTCCCCTGAGCTGATATATCACCAATGCTGAATCTCCATAGACCTCTAACACTTTGATTCTTCGCTCTATAGCTGCACGAATCCCTATGATGCATGCTTCGTACTCTGCCATGTTGTTTGTACAATCAAAATCCAATTTGCAAGTGAAAGGATAATGATCACTATTCGGGGATACTAAGACTGCCCCAATTCTATTGCCCACAGCATTCGAGGCTCCATCAAAGTTTAGCTTCCAACTGCGGCCTTTTTGGGGATTTTCTTCAGTAGCGGCTATACACATCAGGTCTTCATTCGGAAAGTCAAAACTTAACGGTTCGTAATCTTCCAAAGCCCTGCTAGCCAGAAAGTCAGCAATTGCACTCCCTTTCACCGCCTTTTGGCTCACATAGACAATATCAAATTCAGACAGTAAGATCTGCCATCGGGCCATCCTCCCATTCAAAGCAGTTGACTCCATCATATACTTTAACGGGTCTAACTTTGAGATTAGCCAAGTCGTGTGGTATAACATATACTGTCTTAATCTCCGAGTTGTCCAAATCAAGGCACAACATAGTTTCTCAATAGGCGAATATCTCATTTCACAGTCAGTGAATTTCTTGCTGAGATAATATATCGCCCTTTCTTTTCTCCCTGTTTCATCATGTTGGCCTAGCACACACCCCATGGAATTATCAAATACTGCCAAATACAATATCAGGGGCCTATCCGGGCTAGGTGGTGACAGCACTGGAGTATTAGACAAATATTGCTTCACCTTGTTAAAGGCTTCTTCGCATTCTTCATCCAAAGTACCAGGATTATGTTTCTTCAGAAGACGAAATATAGAGTCACATTTCTTGGTTAGTTGTGAAATGAACCTAACAATGTAGTTCAGTCTTCCGAGGAATCCTCGAACTTCTTTCTGAGTGCGGGGTGAAGGTAAATCCCGTATTGCCTTCACTTTGTCTGGATCAATCTCGATTCCATTTTCACTGACTACAAAGCTTAACAATTTTCCTGACCTGGCCCCAAAAGTGCACTTCACCGGATAAAGCTTGAGCTGGAACTTTCTCAATCTTAAGAATAATTTTCTCAAGACCTGCACATGTTCCTCATCCGTTCTGGACTTCGCAATCATATCGTCAACATAAACTTCGATCTCCCTGTGCATCATATCATGGAACAAAGCTACCATAGCTCTTTGATATGTCGCTCCCGCATTCTTTAATCCAAACGGCATCACTGTATAACAAAACGTCCCCCATAACGTAATGAACGTAGTCTTTCTCATGTCTTCAGGATGCATCTTTATCTGATTGTACCCCGAAAAGCCATCCATGAAAGAAAATAATGAAAAGCCCGCAGTATTATCTACCAATGTGTCAATGTGGGGCAATGGAAAATTGTCCTTTGGACTAGCCTTGTTCAAATCCCTGTAATCCACACACATTCGCACCTTTCCGTCTTTCTTCGGAACCGGTACGATGTTGGCCACCCACTCAGAATACTTGACCTCTTGTAGAAATTCGGCATCAAACTGCTTTTGGACCTCCTCCTTTATCTTTAACACGATATCAGGCCTCATCCTTCTGAGCTTTTGCTGCACTGGCTTACAATCTTTTCTTATAGGAAGACGATAGACTACGATGTCGGTACTCAACCCCGGCATATCCTGGTATGACCATGCAAACACGTCCTTGAACTCTCGGAGTAATTCGATGAGGTATTGTTTTGTCTTTGCAGAGATATTCGACCCGATCCTCACCTCTTTACCTTCCTCCAGGCTCACAGTTTCTATTGATTCCTTGTGAGGTAGGATTTGCTTCTCTGCCCGTTCTACCATTTTCAATAAGTCCGGAGATAAACCACAGTCTTCGACATCTTCAAAATCATGCGACCCCTCTAAACACATGTTTCGTTCAAAAGGGGATTCTGAATTTGTAAGAGTGACATTCGTATCATTGATATCGTAAGACCTGTTATGAAGAACAGTATGGATTTAGGAATTTGTTTGGTGCAATATGGTCATGAATGAAATGCAAGTGTAGTTTGAGAGAAATTCAAAATAACTGCTCTTATGGAAAGAAAGATTTGCTTCAAAAAATGACTGAAAAACATGAACTTTATTAAAATAACGATTTTCTGGACATAAGCCTATTTCACAAAAGAATCCTTATCACTTCTAGGCTAAAAAGCAATAAGGGTGTTCTGGACATTACTCTGAGGAAATCCTAAAAACTACAGGTATTTCTTCTGCAGTCCAGTTGTTTAGCTCCATTTTCGACTCATAAGGACAAATATCCAGCAAAGTTCTTCCCCCCGTCGCTTCTTTATACACGGCATGTATACCCTCTAACTCCGTGTTAATGCTTCTGTCCCCTAGCATTCCTTGATAGACAAATCCTCCTGATACAAAAGTCTTGGATAGGTGAGGAAAGGACATGGGTTCCCATTTGACTTCATCACCTATCAAACGAGCCTTTCTTCTCTCTCGCTTCTTTTCTTGCTCTATCTTCCTCTGCCTAGCATCTGGCTTGTATCCTAAGCCAAAGCGGTCCTGCTTGTCCTTCAACACTGGAACCTCAACTCGGCCCTGAAGATATTTCCCCAATCCTTTTCTCGGTAAAGCTCCCTTTCCTACTGTCAATTGCAGACTCATCTTTGTGGTCCTTGATATTCTTGGCATCGGGATCTTGTTTCCCTCAAGGATGAATGTTGCATTTACGAACTCCAAGGAACGAAAAGAGCACTCGATTGCATCATCACTCATCTCCAAATAAGGTGCATCATTAGTCACAGATGCAATGATATCCTCTTCAGCATCTATCGTCACTACCCGGCCTTCTGACACCAGCTTCAGTTTTTGATGTAACGATGACGGTACCGCACCTGCTGAATGGATCCAAGGCCTTCCTAATAGGCAACTGTAAGAAGGCTTGATGTCCATAACCAAGAAATCTACCTCATAGACAGTTGCGCCAATTAACAAGGGTATCTCAATTCTACCCATGACTTTCCTCTCGGTGCCATCAAATGCTCTCACCATGTTCTGGCACGATTTCATATGCGAACTATCCACAGGTAGCCTGTTGAGCGTGGATAGGGGCAATACATTTAACGCCGACCCGTTGTCTACCAGGACTCCCGGTAATATACTCCCTTTACACCTTGCAGTGATGTGTAAAGCTCTAGTAGATCCCATACCTCCAGGTGGTATTTCATCATCGCTAAAGGTGATGAAATTATCAGCGCTTATATTACTGACCAGTCGATCCAACTTGTTAACAGAGATATCGTCGGCCACATAAATTTCATTTAGCACCTTCAGTAGTGCATTTCGATGTCCCTCCGAGTTCAGGAGTAAAGCCAGCACAGATATGCGAGCTGGTTGTTTGTGCAGCTGCTCCACAACGCTGTACTCGCTATGCTTTATAAACTTAAAGAATTTTCTAGTTTCCTCCTCCTTAATTGGTTCATTGACCAACAATTCGGGTTTGACCACGTTCTTCTTTTTTCCAACTAAAGTTTCCTCTCCTATTGGCTCGACTCGATCTTTCATCTGTTCGCAGTGCCTTCCTTTATCCTGATCCTCTTTACTGACCATATCCTTTTTCCCCGGGATTGTCACATTACAATCGTAATTCCAAGGAACCCTCCTGTTATCCTTGTAAGTGAACACAGTCAGTTTTTGAATAATAACCTTTGGTGTTATTCGTGCCCCAACCTCACTGTTCTGAGGTCGCGAAATGATGACCACGGGACGGTTAACCTTCGGGACCCCCAACGCCAACTCTGATGCGCATACATCACTTTCCTCTTGAACTCCTTCACACAATTTCACCTCCCAATTGTCCATCATGCCTTGTATCAGGGCTCTGAACTCCGTGCATTCTTGGATTTCATGCCCCACTTCATGGTGGAACTCACAGTAATTCTTCTTCCTTTCGCAGCTTCCTTCTGAGACGATTAGTCCCCTTTTCACCATTTCCTTCTAGACCCTTCTCAAAGGAGTCTTTACATCTGCAATATCTGCCTTGATTCTTCTGTATTCGCCCACCATATTTACCCCACCATCAGTGTGGTCTGGTAATGGATTTTTTGCCTTGGTCGCGTCGTCAAATTTAACGACTCCCATACCAATGAGCCTTTCAACCAACTTCTTAAAAGCCGTACAGTTTTCTATAGAATACCCCGTTATTCCCGCATGATAGTCGCACTGTGCATTTGCATCGTACCATTTGGGATACGGGGGTTGCAAGAGCTTTAGATAAAAAGGGGAAACTACGTGTGCGTCAAATAAATTTCGGTATAGTTCCCTGTACGACATAGGAATTGGCGTGAATTGGGGCCTCTCAACATTTCGCCTTGTACTGACCTCCTGTCTCGACGAGTTTTACTGACTGGCAGCCACCTTTCCTGGCTGACTCACTGTTACTGACTTCGAGTAACCCTTGTTGTACATGCTCGTGTTGTTCACCTCACTCTCCTTCCTTCTCGAGGCTGATCTTTTGTTACTCTCTCCAGCATCGATCTTCCCACTCCTGATGGCGTTCTCAATCATCTCGCCGTTCATGACTATGTTAGGAAAGCTTTTTGTGGCACTTCCTAACATATGTGTAATGAATGGTGCCTTCAGGGTGTTGATGAACAACATGGTCATTTCCTTTTCCAGGAGCGGTGGCTGAACTTGGACTGCGACCTCCCTCCACCTCTGTGCGTACTGCCTGAAGCTTTCACTCGGCTTTTTCTCCATGTTCTGAAGGGTGATTCTGTCAGGAGCCATGTCAGTCACATGACTATATTGTTTCATGAACGATTGTGCCAAGTCCCTCCATGATCCAATCGTGGCACGACTCAACTGATTGTACCACTTGGATGCTGCCCCAATAAGGCTATCTTGGAAACAGTGTATCAAGAGTTGGTCGTTGTTAACATAACCCGTCATTCGCCTGCAGAACATGGTGATGTGAGCTGCTGGGCAGCTTGTCCCATTGTACTTTTCAAATTCAGGCATCTTAAATTTATGAGGGAGTACTAAATCTGGCACTAAACTCAGCTCTTTCGCATCAATGCCTCGATAACTCTCAGCAACCTCCATCGCCTTGAACTTCTCTTCGAGCCACTTGCATCTTTCTTCCAACTGCTTCGGTAACTCTTCCTTCACTCTTTCCTTCTCAACCACTTCATTAAAGTCAGGGATGACAGAGTTAATAGGATTGTTTTCGGGATTAAAACCCGGCCCAGTTTGGAGGTTTGAAATACCAGCTCGAAATTGCTGAGGCATGATGGTGACAGTAGATTTGCGCGGGTATTCAGCTTGAGCTCGCTCATGTGGAGGGGTGAAACCTGGAGGATAGAAAAGTTTATCATCGTTTCCCTCATCAACATCTGCCATGGGGCCCTTTCCTTTGTCACCTCCATTTGTTATCAATCGGGTTAACTTTGCCACTATATCCTCTTGAGATTCCCGCATCTTCTCAGACATTTCTTACTTCATCTTATCTAACCGTTCCTGCATTTGTAGCTGAAGCCGGTCTTGCATCTCCTTCTGGTGCTATTCAAGCTTTTCTAATCTCTGATCCATATCTTTTGTCTTTGCTCGAGTGCCGTATCGGTGTCGGGTTGGTTGGTTGGTTTCCAGGTTAACTGAGCAATAATTTTAATTAATTAGGATCAATTAAAGGTTTTGAATGCATATGATGCGATGCATGAGATGAATGCGAGAAAGGCGTTAATTATGATTCAATTCCACTTGGAAAACTTTATTAGAAAACAAATTCCTTTACATAGAATAGACTACAAATACGACTTCGCCCTAATACTTAAGACCTTGATTTTTTGAAGTAACGAGGCTAACTCCCGTCCCCGGTCTGACTCTAATTCATACTTTACGCTCAATGTGTCAGCTTGTACTGCCAGAGTTTGTAAGTGATCAGCTACTTCTTGAATCTGAACCAAGGCTTGTCCCATAACACGATCCCTGCTTCTGACCTGATTCTGGAGATAGTGAAGCTGTTCGCTTTGATGATCTTTGTTTGCCTCCAAATACTCAATCTTGGCTTCACCATTCTGTAATGCCACTTCTAGTTCTTCTATAGTTTTCTTCATTTGCTCGATTCTGCTTAAACTTGCTTGTAGTTCCGACACCGAGTTACGATTTCGGTATTGATAAACAATCTTCTCAAGTTCAGCCACTCTAGCCTTTAATTTATCTCTTTCATCTTGATTTTCTAACAAATTCTTCTTGAGCGATCTGTTTTGCATCTAGGCTTTCTGGAATCTTTCTTCCCATCTACCGGCCTTGGCTTTTTCTTCTTGAACCTCTTGACGCCACTGTTCTGAGGTTTTCCCCAACCCAGCAGTTCTTACTGGCAGACGTAGTCTCTTATAATCCGTCTTCAAGCTGTTCAGATCTTCCTCAACTCTACGCTTCCCTTTTCTCAGGCCTTTGGTTTCCTGCTTTTGAACATCTATGTCCAACTTTAAATTCACCTTTTCTTCCTTCATTTGCTCTATTTTCTTTTTTAAATCTGTATTCCTTCTTTCGAGGTCTTGCTTTATGATTTCCAGCTCAGAAGGGACGACGCGCAAATGCTCATCTATCGACTGACTATTTTCTGAACTTGGCCCAGGAATGTTGTCATTAATCCTCCTAACACGCCATTCGTTATATTCAAAAGTTGTCATTGGACCCACGGCTAATCTCTTCATTCGGTGAGTCTGATTCCACGCATTGGCCATCTCACGAGCCTTTCTTTTATAACCATCATCCTTGTATGAGAATTCACACTCAGCTAGTCCTTGAGTGGCAGGCACAAACTGTCTTGACCGGTATTGTCTTAATACTAACAATGGGGCATAACCAACAGCTCCCCAAATCCCGAGCAATGGAACCCAGTCGAAATCCCCACACCTATATAGGATATCATCTGGAAGCAACCATGGAGCTCTCCACTCAATATCTTCTTCTTGTAGACTCTGAAAGATCGCCATCCATTTCTCCTCCGAGATGTCATCTCTCTTCGACGTGGCCACTATCTCTTTCAACGGTGAATAACTCTCGGAGAAGACCTGATATGAAACCTTATCAACCTTCCAAAAGTGGCTGTGGAACCACGCAAGTAGTAACTGCGCACATCCAATAAATCTACCCTCTCCCGTTCTTCGGCATGCATTCAATAATCTAAATGTTTCTGCCAAAATTACCGGGACTGGTGTAACTCCCTTATCAAGCCGATCGAATAAATCAGTGACCGCCTCGTCAACATGTCCCAAAATCTTAGGAAACAAGATTAGACCATATATACCTAGAGCAAAAATGTCTACTTTCTTCCTCGCATCTGGGTATGCTAAGATGAGGTCCTTCAAGCTTTTCCAAGGAATGCACCTACTATCCCCTTTTTGCTTAATCCGAGCTGTAACCCACTGCTCACTCATCCCTGTTATACTCATCAACTTCCTCATGAAGGTTGGTACATTCACCTCTTTTGAATAAATTCTATCCTCCTGAACCTTCGAACACCAAAGTAAAGCTGTGTACTCCTCTATTATAGGCACCAGATCAACCTTCCCGAATGTAAAGCAACTGTAGGCCGGATTCCAAAATTGGGCAAGAGCTCGAAACAGACGCTTGTCTACCTTCATGTCAAGTGAATAAGGCAAATCCCCATAATTCAAATAGAATAACTGCCTAACCTCATTATTCCATTGATCCCAAATCTCCTTCAATTCCTGCAAGTTGTTCTGAGCTACGCTAACACGAGTGAAGTCCCATAACTCTGATACGTATCCCACGGCCAAACTATCACATTTTTCAAGCTGTATCTTCTCAGACCAGGTCCGGACAGCCGCATTGTCTTCCACTCTATCAAGAAACCCATTTCCTATGATAAACTTTCTATATGGCAACCGAATATGAACCAACGCCTTTACAATAAAATGTCATGCAATCGTGATGTCATGCAATCAAAGCAAAATGAAACAAGTCAGTATCACATATAAAAATATAATAACATGGCAAGAACACTTATTAGGAATCTACTAGGGTTTTGGAGTAGTTCTACCTAAGGCAAGTTCCTAAAGCTCACTATATGAGGTTTAGTTTCTAGAGTAAGGGTACCCGAACCAGTAGATTCCTCAATCCTCACCCATTATAGGCTCATATAGATCGAGTTCAGTTCAGGGGGACACATTTCCCTATGGCTGCACGGAGATGAAAATCTCACGAAGACATAGGTACAGATGTATCCTGGAAGTGATCCACTACCCTGCACGGAGGTGAAAACCTCACGAAGGACTAGCTTCTCGCTCCCACTTAAGGGCGAAATGCAAAATGCAAATGCAAAGTTTCCAAAACACCATGAGAAAACATCAATGAGCGTAAAGGGAACTCGTGAATTTTTTTAAAAAACTTTTGATTTTTCGACACAAAGACAAAAATGAATCAATTTCTGGCTCGACTCTCTAGTGTCCCCAGTGGAGTCGCCAAGCTGTCGAAACCATTTTTTGAAAACAAAAATTTTGGTTATCGACTAAAAAAAACAAAAACTGGAGTCGCCACCGATCCTTTATTAAGGTGTGATCGGCCCACCTAAAAAAATAATTTTGGTCTGCGAAATTTGAGAAAACAGGTTCAGGAGTCAGTTACGCACGAGGAAGGGTTAGCACCCTCGTAACGCCCAAAATCGGTACCAAATTGATTATTTAAAGTCTTAGTGTCGAAAAATTTGAAAAGATTTTAAATGGAAACTTTTTATTTCATGAATGAATTAAAAGAGCAAGACATTCTTATTTCAAAGAAATAAAACACCACACCCAGTAAGTTAGGGCACAATGTTTTTAATTCTCCAAAATATCTGAATATTACCTTTTGTTTTTGAAAATTCTCATTTCGAGAAGAAAATGTCATGACCAGTAAGTTAGGACCCAACATTTTTGAATTCCCGAGAATAAGCTTTTATTTAGAATTTGTGAACTTGTTGCAAAACAAATACTTGGCTTTCTAAATTCATCGAAAAATAATCGCGATCCAGTAAGTTAGGACACGATCTCTCACGAGAATCATGAATGCCAAATATTTCGGAATTTATAAACTAGGATGATTTAAGTACTTTGAGAAAATCAAGATATATGTTTTTAAAAATGGATGCTAAAAAGGGTTAAGGTATAACATGAAACAAACACCCTGATTTCAAACATATATGAATAAATATTTACAAGTATATACAAGTATAACATACAAGGAATTCACAAATACGTGCATGCATATATTTGACACACATACAAGGGTACATACAAAAAGATAGAATTGAATATATCAATAAAAAAAACTAAAACAATGCATGTATATGTATTTGAAAATCGTGAAAAAAAGGATAAAATACAAAGATAAGAATATGTGTATATATTTACAAAAGTAAAAAAAAGCTTGAAATTTAAATATAACAGTATATATATATAGAAGTTTTTTTAAAAAAAGGAAAAAAAAAGGAAAAAAATATATGTATAAAGTATAGGTAGATGTGTAACCTAAAACATGCACATATATATATTATATAAGAAAATATTATGTGTATACTATAAATATATATTTTATATATTAAAAACCATGCAAGTATACTAAAAATGTGCATATGTATATGTATTATATAAAACAATGCATGAATGTTATAAAATAATAATAATAATAATAATAATAATAATAATAATAATAAACAGTTAAAAAAAAGGTCAAATTGAGCTAAAATGGAAAAAAAAGGTAAATTCGAAGTAAATTTTAAAAAATAGGATCACACTGAACGCGCGCGCGGGACTGGAGGACCAAAGGAGAAATTTACCCAGGCCTCCAAAACGCTGCGCAGAAGGGGACTGAATTGAAACATGAATTAAATATGTGGCCCAATTTTAAAACAAATAAAAAGGATTTAATTGATATGCGCTGCAAAAGGGAGGGGCCGTTTGCGTAAATTCCCCTTCTGACATCAGAACGCGCGGATCCTCCCCTCTGGGTCGGGTCACCGCGCGGGTCAAGACTTGGACAAAACGACGCCGTTTTGCCCTATTATTTTAAACCATTTCCTTCCTCTGAAAACATTTGAGAACCGAGTGAAAAGAAAAAAAAATAAAAAAAAGAATCAAAGGCCCTCTGCTAGGGTTTTGCCCAGACGCCAACGCCGCCGCCGTTCTCGGCATTCGGCCGATTCAAATCCCAGCCCGACTAGCTCCGATTCAAGCGGAGTAGGCTTGGGTTTCGACGACGATGCCGCAGGTAAGCAACCCCCCTTTTATATTATTTATTTTTAAAAAAAAACCAAAATAAAAGAAAAGAGAAAAAAATAGAAAGAAAAACAGAAATCTAATTTCACCTTTTAAAATCTTTGAATACTCAGTGTTTCCTTTCAATTTCTTGTGTATTTTCTCCGTTAATACCCTCTGTCCCCTTTACATGTTAAAAATGGCCTTTTATATGCCGAAAAAAGAAACAAAAATACAATTATTTTGCTTGTTTTTTCTTTTTGGACTCTTTGAGTCCGTTTTTGCAGGGAATCATGAAGCAAACGGTGCGGGGGAGGCCGAGACGTGCGGTGATTGGGCGTCTGCTGGAGACTGCTAGGGGCTTGCGGCGGCGCTCCTTGCTATTTAGGGCTAGGGTTCTTTTTGTTTTTTATTTTGCTTTGGGCCAGGGTTGTTTTGGGCTTGTTGTATAATTATTTGGGCCCGGGCGTATTTGGGCTTGTACACCATTTACCTCTTTATTATCAGCTTTATGATGTCACATGTTTTAGGTTTGATTAATTTTTTTTTCATCAAATGCCTAAATTTTTGAAGAGTAAAATGTTTAGGTATTTTTAAACTTTTAGTTTTTTTTATTTGTATATTTAAAAATTTAATATTATTATTGATACTATTAATATTTTTTATTAAATTTGTTGATAAAACATTATAATTTTTCTTAAAAATACTCACTCGGTAACTATATGATAAAAAAATAACATTAAATGGACTTGATTTTAACAGTATTAATAATTCTTAAAAGTTCATGTCAATGATTTAATTAAAATAGAATATTTAGGCTAATCAATGACATTATAAAAGCTAAGGTATTAAATTATGTCAAAAATTAAAATATAAAGATAAAAAGTCAAAATTGAATAAATTTTAAAATTTGTACCAATTTCCTAAAAAAATAATATTTTTATCAAAATAAAGTATTTAAGCTAATTAATGAGATTACAAAATTTAAGATTTTAAATTAAGTATAAAAATTAAGACTCAAAACTGAATAATTAACTAAAAAAACTCACTCATTTTATACTTAGCGAGACTCAAACTTGATGCCTCAAACATCTCAAAACCTCAAGTTAACCATTAAACCAATGCCTCATAAAATCTTTAAAAAAATAAAAACAAAAAACATTTCTTTTTTATAATAGTGATGGACTCCGCCCACTTGAGGAATCAGGCCCTAATGTAAGCCGACTCCCCATGTAGGCCCTTAATCTCAGTATTCCCCCGCAGCAGCAGCATCACGCTCAAATCCTCCTCTGTGACGACTGTTCATTAAATTCTTCCATGCCCCCAGTTGTGTTTTTCTTTTTCTTTTTCATTGAAATACGTTGTCAGCGAAAGCTCATCCATCGTATCTTTTCCACATTCGAGGGCGAATTTTGTTACCACATTCGTTTGTATAATTATCTCAATTAAGTCTTTAAGGAGGTAGTTGAGGCTCCATCATGATACAGCTGATATCCCATGCCCACCAGATGTTCCATAAAATGTGTGAATAAGTTAGGTAAGAAAACTTTCCAGTAAAGAAGAGAGAGAGAAAGACATTAGCAAATGAAACTTCCTTACGTGACATCCGCAACATTTCCCTATATTCTCTCGGTCACACTTTTTCCTCTGTAACAAACTAACTGCATTTTCCAACAATAAGCCTAAATAAAGAAGTAAAATTATTAAAAGACTCACTAGAATCTGGACTTGCTAGCTACAGGCTTAAACTAAATATTCAGTAAAAATTTGGCTCATTGATTTTCCCATCCAGCAATACTTGCCTGCAGAAGTGAATCCTTGTCCTCAAGGATTAAAATTTGGATACTTCTGCTGCAACTTATATAAGAACTCCCAAGTAGCATTTTCAGGGAAAGTGTTTGTCCATTGCACCAACACTTCGGTCACACTGCCCGGTTACCACATTTGGTCGTTATTCAAACTAAGATTTTCTCTGGTTCCTTAGCTAAGCTCCCATCTGCAGCTAAAATAGAAAGTTGCGGTTGAGTAAGAGTCGCTCCAATATGTTTCTTTAGTTGAGAAACATGAAATGTAAGGTGGACTCTCGACCCTTCTAGTAATTGCAGTGTATGGGCCAAAATATTTTGGCGAAAGCTTCGTACAAGGTCTATCAACCGTTGTTTGTTGACTATAAGCGCCGAGACAATTATATGACCAGTGCCACATGCAGTGTACATTGCATTTAGCATTGTGCAAATAACTTGTCTTATTTAGTATTGATAATTTTAAATAAAATCTTTGTTGATATTTTTGAACAAGTGGTAGCTCTTTTTGAAGCAACACATCTTAAATATGGAATGAATTGGATCCCCTGAAATAAGGAGATTGGATCATATCTAAAGACCCTGTTTTTATTATCTCTACAGTATTTTGGATTTTGTTAATCCTGCTTTAATTGCTATTTTAGTAGGGTGATTGATTGTAACCGATCTAGTATGTTAACAAGTCGAAATTAATATATATGCTTGAGGCTTGTATAGGTTATAACACTCGTCTATTAATTAAGAAACTTGTATGGGTGATGCATTATGAGTGCATCAAAGTGTGAACAAGCGTATTACTTAGTTTACAATCAAAGTTTTTAGGAAAGAAACAGAGAGAAGAGTAACATAAATCTTTAAGTGCAAATGTGAAATTGATAAACTAATATTTATTAAAACTTGAATGACTTTATATAAGAGATTGAAAGATAGTGGATTGTCGATGGATTTTTATTAATAGTCGAAAGAAAAGGGAATGGTGTCAAAAACTACCATTTGAGGAAGTATTCAAACCCGGAGGTTTGTTAAAAAAAATGTTCCCTTATCCTCTTGAATTTGATGAAAAATGGACCAACTCAGAATAAACCTATGTAGGACTTACTAAACATGAAAAATTTTGTCATTTTCGGTCCTTTATTTTTAGAATTTTAAAATTTTAATCTTCATCAACTAATACCTAATAAACCTATGTTAGTTTGTTATCTTCACATATTACTAAAAAACCAGTTAATAGAATAAATGATTTTGTTTACATTAAAACTAAAATTCTGAAATTAAAAAGGATATAACGACTAAATATTATCCAGGTAGAGAACATGGACTAAATCTCTAACTTTACGCGTAAATATAGGACTAATAGTAGAACTTAACTAAACAAATTTAATTGCTACCATTTGGTTAGCATTAAAATTTACAAATTTGAAAAGTATAAGGACTAAAATTGACAAATTCGAAAAGTATAAGAATTAAAGTTAATCAAATTAAAATATGTGTTTATATCTATAACTTACGCAAAATAGAAGATCTAATAGTAGAATTTGACCAAAATACTACTTATCTAAAACACAACCCAACCGGTAAGACCTTTGAAATTTGTTTAATATGAAAAAAATTATTTATTAATTATAAAATATTTTATAAGTTTTGTGTAATATTTTTATTATACTCGATATATAGATATATTATTCTTTGCTTTCAACCTTACTTGACCAGTTGAATATTAAAATGTTAAAACTCCAAAACCTAGAATCAAGTTGACATGTGAATACAAAATCAAGAATGCAAATAGCAATACATCAAGTATTGACTACTTAAATTAATTAAGGTTAAACTATGCTATTAGTCCTTGTATTTTATGAAAGCTATGGATTTAGTCTTTATACTTTAAATTGGTCATTTTTAGTCATTGTACTTTTTAAATTTTAAAACTTCAGTCCTTACCAAACGATAAATGTTAAGTCATTAAGTTAAGTTCTATTATTTCCAAAATTTGATAAAGCAAACATGTTATTTTAAATTAATCAAATTAAAATATAGAAATTAAGTCCATTACTTTTACAAAATAAAAGACTAATAATAAAATTTAACCAATAATTAAATATGGTGTAAACGTCTTGGTCCCTTGCCTACCCTTTTTCTTATATATATACACATATATATTAAATATTTTATTAAGATGGAACCGTCCATCAATTGAACACTTAATTGTAAAATTATAAAAATAATCTTTAATATACAAATAAAATTGTATTTTTATAATTTTTTTATCATTTTCATATAATAAATCAATAAAAATTTAATTATAATAACATTTAAATACAAAACATGATACAAAATCTTAATCATTATAATCAAATCATAAATTAATTTTTAATTTTTACAATTTTTTTAACTTACATTAGGGTGTCTCGTAAATCTAATTGTTATTATGTTATTATTACCAAAAAGGGCACGTTGTTTGCACGTGAGTCAAGGAGGCACGTTACTGCACAGTACTCTCACCTTGTTAGCGCGTGGCATAGTCTCGGTGCCTTTTACTGTTCCGTTAGCCTTTTTCAGTCAGTACGCTTTTCTTGTTCTTCTGCGGTCGCTTGCTCCAAGGACGGTGTCGTGCATGGTTGACATGTAACACCATTGAGGTAGGCGCCACGCGTCTCCAAGGATCGTGATTTAAACACGCTTCTTGTCTCTACGATATTATACTTAAACCACTGGAAGGGTTAATATCCAAAAGTCATAAAAGTTTTAATCGTTAATTAAATTAAAAAATTTTCAAAATAATTTGACTGATTGAAAAAAGTTCCATTAATAGAAATTTTTACATGTTTTTTTAAATAAGTTTAAAATATGAAAAAAATATCATTACAATATTATTTTTTTCTTTTAATTCAAAAAAAGTAAAAACAATAAATAACACAATAATAACACCAATTTAAAATCATCATAATAAACACTACATCAAAATAAAAATAAAATAAAAAGAAAATTGAGACTTGAGTGATAAAAAAATTTTAAAATGAAAAAAAAACCAACAAAAGAATCAAGAAGAATAGAAGATGATTTGATGTCAAATAACGGCCGCCCAAACTTGAGTTTGACATGGAAACAAAAAAAGAGGCTTTTTTCTTCAACTTTTTTTCTTATTTATTTATACTTTAATTTAAAATATATAAATCTATTATGATTTTAAGCTCAGGGTATAAAGCCAATTGATTTAAATCTAATATTTAATTTTTATATTTTGACCTTATATAATATATTAGACCTATCTAGTCTATAATATTTTGTTATTAATAATTTTAAACTGAATTAATCGTTAATCAAAATTTTAAAAATTTTTAATTAATCAAAAATTAATTCGATTAAAATTGAATTATATATTGATTCGTGAATTTTGATCATTCGAAATCATTTGTTTGCTTAAAAATAATTTCCTTTTTTAGTTTTACTGTGATTTTTTCGTTAGAAAAATTCACATTGCTATCAAAATAACTTTTTCAAGAGATAACATAGAAAACGCTTCCACATCAGAGCTTTTTTCATTGTGTCAGGCAAAAGCACGTTAACGTAGATGCGCTTTACTAAAAAGCACCGACGAGGATGCACTTTTGGCCCTATTTTCCCACATTAATGGTCAAGAAAAAAAAGGGAGTATAAAACCCCGACCCATTTTTTCACACCAAATTTTATTATTATTCCAAATTTATCTCTAAATTTCTCAAAAAAAAAACTCTCGAAGCTCTCTAAATTTTTATTTTTGTTTGAATTATTATTATTTATAATTTCTAAGAAATTTCTCTCTAAACCCTAAACCACAAACAATTAAAAACCTACTACCCTAATTTAAATTTCCCTAAACCTAGGCCCTAATTAGCAAGTAACCCACTAAAAATTACACAACCAACAACGCGTCCATATCAGCCCGCTTTTGCCTAACACAAGAAAGAAAACGCTGATGTAGAAGCATTTTTCTGTATTATCCTCTGAAAATACATTCACGTTAGCATATTTTTTAATTTTTGATCTATCCCATTATTATTTTTAAAAACGGTTCATTTCCATAAATAATTTCGAAAAGAGGCCTTTATCAGTATTAAACCCGCTACCATTACCAGAAACAACAATAAGTAGCACATATATTGAGCTCATCTCCTTTTTATCTTAATTTATTTTGCCGCAATTTTCGATTGTAGAAGTTTAAAGAAGGAAAAAGAAAAGGCGACAACATTTTTTTATTTTTCTGATCAGGATTCAGACCTACTGGAAATGTGTATTTGGTTAGGTATATCAAAGAATTAATCATTTTAGTCAACTAGATTAATGATCAGATTTTATTTTTTTTAAAATAATTATTTTATTAAATTAAACGATGTTCTTATTTATTATATTTAAACCTCATTATAAATTAAAATTTAAACAAAATTTTAGTTAATGAAAAAAATTCAAGTTTGAGATATTAATTTCCAGCTATGTAAATGAATTTTGTGTAATTATTATTAGGTTAAATTTAAATACTTGATATTTAATCTGTTTATAACTATATTATAACTCTATAGGGTGAGATCAATTCGATTCGATTATAGTTTTTTTATTTATTTTCTGAACCATCTATTATAATTTGATTTGGTTCTCGATTTTTATTTTAAAATTTTGAGTTTATTTTGATAAAATAAATTTTTATTTTATGAATTTTGATATTATTTAGTAAAGTAAAAAAATTATAAATATTTTTAAAAAATTTCAAGTAAATGATTTGTGTGATTTTTTTAAAAAAATTGATATAGAAACTTTGAGTTATTTTAAGAATATAATAAAAAATTAAAATGAATTATAAATAAAAAATAGAATTCCATTTAGTTAGGATAAGCATAATTTTTAACTTGTATTTTATAAATAATTTAAACACTTGATTTTCGGTTTCTGGATTTTCTTGCTCAGCCTTAAGGTTACCAGTAGGCGCGTGGACTTTTGCACCAGAAATATACATAAATATGTGTTTTAGGATACTTACACCAGAAATATTTTTTATTTATTTTATTTTCCAAATTGGAATACTTCAATTTTCGACCCACCCAGATTCCCTTCTACCTTCAAATTCTTCCTTTTCTTCACCTCTCTCCTCTCTTCCTTTTCTTCCTCATTTTTTTTTGTATTTTATTCGACCACAACAAAAATGTATGATTTTGGGGATGAAGTAACGATTGAAGCTACAGAATCCCTTGGCTGATATGGATCCAAATAATCGTCCTTCTACTTCTCATGCTTCTTCTTTATGGCTTCACTCTCTTCGCTTTCGATCTCCCCGAAACCTCTTCTTCTTCTTCTTCATCTTCCCCTGACTCCCAGTTGGGCAAGCTACCTGGTTTCAAGCAAACTACAACCTTTTCTTCCCAGGTATCCACTTCTTCCTTTGTTCTTCATCCAGCCCCCTTCTTCGTTTTTATTCAATTGGGTCTTACACATGGCTTATTTTGAGTTAATATTTTCTTCGCCAAGAAGAAAGAAACGTTAGACATTAAGAAATATATATTTTTTGAAGAAATGAAAAATGGGTAGCAGGGAGCTACCTGATGGTTGAAATTGACGCATAAACTGGAATTTCTTGCTATTTTCTTCAATTGTTTTGGATGAACTTTTATTATTTCCATTTCTAACTTTTTATATTATAGACATATAGAATAGAAATGTATTATATAGTGGATTTTGGGAAAACAATGTGAAGATTATTGGGGCCCTTTTTTTTTTTTATTTGATAGTATATGGGGACCCTTTCTGGTTAGGTAAAACAATGAAAAACAAAAAACAAAGTAAACCATTTCTAAGAAGCAATGTCTGTTCTTAGTATGATTAGAATTCCAAACGCAAACTTGAAATGCTGTCATTCGTGTGTGAATCTTGAGACTTAACCTCCAAGTTTTGTTTACATAAAGCACATTGAGGTTCTTGTTCCCGTTACTTGAAGTTCTGCTTTCGCTCTTTGGGGAATGATAATAATTGAAGCATGATTATAGTAACAGTTGTGGTTAAGGGATAATGTTTTTCAGGTCAGAGAAAGGCAGAGCATAAGTGGAGAGATAGGCATAGCAAAGCAACAAGTAGGAGGATGGTAAGAGGAAGAGATGGAGGGAAGTTCAAGAAAGGAACCAAATCAGCAGGAATTGGACCTTCATCCCTGTCACTATTTCAGGCTTGCTAAGCTAGCATTTCTCAAGTGTTGGGTCTTGATTCTGATCAAACAATAATACTTCAATTACTGAACAAAGAAACCAAGATAAGTGCATACTTCTTGTTATTTATTAAAGTCGGTGGTGTACAGGGAAATTTGTCTTCTTTTCTTGGGCCAAGAGGTAAAATTCGGGGGTGGAATATTTGCTTTGGTTATTTTAAGTTTTCAGTTTCTTTTTTCTTTCTGAAAAGGAAGTATTTAGTTTTGATAGTTAATATGCTTTATTAATTAAAATTCAAGTCCGTAAAGGGAATTTTAGAGATAATTGTAATAGACATCTCAAATTATGATATTTATTTTAAATTGGTTCTCAAATTTTTAAATATTTTATTACATTCGTAAATTATTAATGTTATATTAACTAATTAAATGACATTTCACATCTTATGCAATTAAAATTAAGTGAAATAAAAAGAACAAAATGTTGCAATAAAAGTAGTAAATTGAAAAAGAAGAAAGAGTGAACAATACAAATTAAATATCTATTTTCATAGAATTTTCATTTTAAATTATATCACGTAAGATTTTGCGTGTCATTTAATAATCAAATTAATAATTTAATAAAGAAGGGACTTAATTGATATAATCTCAATAATTTAAAATTTTATTTAAAATTATTTGAAATTTAAGAATTAATTTAGAAAGGTTATAGTTTAAGGATATTAGTACAATTAACTCAAAATTTTATTTTGACTCCAACAATAAGAATTGTTCCATGTGAGATATTGTGATTACATTGAAAATTACTTTATGGACCTTCTCACAACATCATTCATGGTCTTTTTCAATTATTTAATGACATTTAGTAATTTTTCATTGATACATAATTTTAGTATTTTTTAACCTTGAAACCTGAACTTGAACTCCGAACTTGGGATTAAGGTAAAAAATTATTTAATAGCATTTCAGTAATTCTTTTCATGTCATTAATACATATTTTTGTATTTTTTATGGGTTCAAGGTTCAAGTAAAAGATTACCAAAATTATGTATAAATGACATGAAAAAAATTGTTAAAATAATAATAATTAAAAGTGACTATAAAATGTGATGAGAAAGTTCATAAATATTTCTCCCTTACTTTAATTTCAAGTAACATCATGTTTTAAATTGAAATGTGTTTATTAATGCTAACTTTTTTTATTAAAAATTGGAATAATTTGGAAATTAAGATTAAGCTAAATCAGTAATTGTATATTTAAATATTTTATTTTTAACGAGTAAGTGTGTTTTTTCCTAAAGAGATAATACTTCATTTAGATCCAATAAAAATAGGGTAACTATTAAAATAGTCATTTTTGTTTGTTTCAGGTTATATTTTAGTTATTTATGTTTGAAATGTTATGTTTTAGTCACTAATTGTTAATTGTCGTTAATGGTGTAACGGTAAGATGACGTGGCATGTTAAATAATCATTTCAAACGAAATTTCAGGTTAAATTATACAATTGGTCCCTATATTTTTTCGTTTTAGCATTTAATTTTTTTCTTTTATTTCTTTTAGCTTTCCTTTTTCCTTTTTCATTCTTTTTGCTTCTCCCTCTGTTTTCCTCCTTTTTCCCTCTAAGACGATCCTCGCCATCTATGCTCCATCTCTCCCTTATCCAACAACGACTCCTAACCTGCCAATTCTCGTCATTGCATCTTACCGACGCTTCAAACATCGACCCCAACAATAAAAAGGGTTCATTTTCCAGTACTTTCGTAAAATGGGTCTCTGGAATCGCTGTTGGTTCGAGCATAGGTGCAATCTACTGGTGGTACTCAACTTCAACTTCGGATTGGGGTTCTGTTTTTTTCAATCTTCTCCAAATGGTCAATGGAAAGTGATGAATCTACCACCGATGGTTCGAAAACCATGTTTCATAAAGTAGCTCTCCCTGACTATAACTCTAAGTTCATCTTGGGAGGTTATTGTTCTTTTTCAAGTTTCTCTCAATCCTTTTTGCTTTAATTAGTAGTAAAATGAAAAAAAAATGATGGTACATTTTCATTTCCATTGTAGAGTGTATAGAAGGAAAGTTTCTTAACTATGAGAAGCGATTAAGATGCGGAGTCCACCGGAAAAGGTAAATGGTTGAATACTTGTTGATTATATTTGGTTTACTTGCCTTTAGATTGTAAAGATACTGACTTTGCATTGAGTTAGTAATTTGTATTTGGTTTTGTAAGGTATCTTATGGATATTGTTGTTATTACTCTTTGTTGGGTCTTCACGTCTCTTCATGCTTGCAGGTTTTGAGTATTTTGCCTATTTCAAATCTCGAAAGAGGAATTATTCATGAGACCAGTTGATCTAATGCAAGCTGTGGTTCCTGTTTTCCTTCATTTGAATCCCACATTGTTAGAGATGGTTATTTGACACAGGAAAGGAAAGTTAAAACAACATAAAAGAAAAAATTAAATTACTCAAACGAAAAAATTGGGACCAATTATATAATTTAGCCTAAATGTTGTTTGAAATGTTCATGCCAGCTTACTATTACACCATTAACTGTAATTAACGACTAAAAGGTTACACATGATAAGTAAGCTACTAAAACGTAACATTCAAACATAAGTGACTAAAATGTAATTTGAGGTAAACAAAAGTGACTATTTGGTAGTTTACCTAAGAAATAATCAAAATAAATGGATTGAATACATATGAAAAGTGCGTATCGTCTTCACCAATAATGATAGGATTGCCTACAACTAGCATATAAGAAGAGCAAGAACTTTGTGGTTTTCAGCTTTTGCTCATCTGAAGATTTTCGATTTATATTTTTTCCTATTCATTGAATAAGTTAAATCAGGTAGTTAAATGATTGTTTTCTCCATCACCGGTATTGTTACTTCAGCTTTATTCTCAATGTATCATTATCATTATTAAATATTAATTTAACTGTTAAATGAACATCAATTTACGCGGTATAATTTAAAATGAAAATTTTAAAGAAAGTAAAACTAGGCACATAACTTTCAATAGTAAAAGTAAAAAGTAATAAAGTAATCGAAAGGAGAAGTGAATGGTACGTTTTTGCAGAGCTTTGGAAACATAAAATCAAAATTTTTACAACATTATTTCGACAATATTCATTTCTTTTCTTTAAAATTTCATTTTAAATTATGCACAGAAATACGATGCCTAGTTTAACGGTTAAATTTACGATTTTAGTAGTGGAATAACCTTATGGTATAACAATTATAGTTTGGGGATGTAATTAGAATGTTTTAAGTTTGGGGGCTAATTTTAATAAGGGTCATTATTTGGGATGTATGACGTAATTAACTTAAGTATTTTTTAGAAATTAATGTTTTATTTATTTTCCCCAAAAGTATATAAAAATTATAAAATTATTTTAAATATATAAGCTGTAATTTAATATTTATAAATTATCTAACAATCTCTTGGTCAATTGAAGTTATTATATGAAATATTTAGCATTTATTATAAATTTAATCATTGCTAAGGCTTATGATAGGATAAACTAAGTTTATTTCTCGGTATGGAACATAACAATTAATTGACTAGTGTATTAGCACGTATTGTATCAGTCCTTATCATGTAGCTTGCCAACACAATTCAATCTCACTAAAGGCTCGAAGGTGATTGTTATCTCATATCTCTCTGTTGTGCCAAAATGTTTTGCCTATGGTATTACAGTAGACATCAGTAAAGGATTCTATTAGTCGTATGCACCGATGTTCTTTTGTTATGTGATGTAATTTTCTTTAGCATACTTAGCTTTGAAAGATAAACACTATTGAGCATTATTGTCGATTTTGGATGACATACCTGCATTTGAGTTGTACTAAGTAATCTAGAGGTGCCAAAAAAAGTGTTGGCTTCCACATTTTGGAGTTCACATGTGGGAAAACCAGCAAATATTTGGGAGTTAACCTAAGCCTTATGAACAGAAAAACAGTTTTTCCACCGATCTTGAATCGCATGTATTATATTGCAATGTGGAAACTAAACTGCTGTTTCAAGAGGTTAGTTGTCATTTATCAATCTACATTGGATCTCACCTCTTTACCTTATTTGTGTTAGTCCCTTACTGACTCTATTAACAAATAGTAGTTTGGTGGGATCATGATCCCAAAACAGGATTACCCTATGTTATGGATGATGTCTGCAGCCTGTGTATTACAGAGTCTAGGCATCTGTTGCTCCTAATGATATTATGCTTTTTAGCCACCAGAATGGAAATACTTTCTATCCCAAGGCCTTATGCAGATTGCTTTATTGGCACATATTGCATGAAACAATTTTTTCAAGTCAAACAAACGAACATACCTAGACTTGAAAAAGCTTTCTGCGTGTCATGAACTATTAATGTTAATATTCATCTAGGATGGTCATGTTTCATTCATCTGATTCTTAAGCATTCTTCGTTATAGGTTTATTGTATTTCACCTGCATCTGTTATGGAATACATTAATTCATGCTTGCAATCTTGGCCTTTACTTTTTCTTGGGTTTTCCCTATGAATGGGTTGTTTGTATGGAACCACTATCGAGTTTCTGTCAAGTTTTAGGTTTTACACACATCTCGCGACACCAGACATATGGCCTTCATTGGCACGTTGTGGAGTTATACTAGTTTTTTTCCTGGAAACTCTGCAACAATGCTTAGTTAGTCACCTACATTAAAATACTAGGATTGTCATATGTCCGTTTTCGTTGTACTGAATCAAAGTACTAGTCATTTATTTTGTACTTACCATTTACCCATTTAGCTTGGTTTGATTCAAGCTTAGGGAGTTCGAGTCGATTGCATTGAAACCACACATAACTAATAGGTGCACAATGTTGAATGACTCAGTGCCAACCAATGGGCTTATTTATTCTTACTAGAATATAAAGAAGGATATTTATACATTCTTTCTTAGTTTACATTTTTATGTATTATATACAATGAATTTTCACGAAGGGATACTCTCAACTAATTACCAAGAATTTGTTGAGCTTATACTTTTTTCACTTACAACAGTTACTCCTCTTGATATTCTCTCTGCATTTACTCGTTGAAAACATCAAATGCAACACATTCACTGTCACAAAATGAGCAAAATCCTATGTTAATTGTAACCCTTCACCTGTTTGGTTGTGGACCTGAGTTATGGATTGCTCAACAATTAACAGCATATCACGTACAATTTCGATTTAACTTCAATAAGAAAATAAATTTCTATTATCTGGCTAAATGATTTATAATATAAATTAGTTTCAACAGTTTACGAAGCTCTTAAACCAACCCGGATCAAATAGAGATAATTGATAACTTAACAAAAGTAGGGAATTTCAGCAAAAAGGGTCACAGATTCATGTGCCTAGGCCGTGTGAAGATGAACGTGTGGGAAGGAAGTTGCATTGTTGTGTTGCCAAGTTGTTACTAACTGAAGTCGTGTGGACCTAATGCATATTTAGCTTAAGTCACACAACCATTACTTAGGCTGTGTACAATTGAATTGTGTGCAAATTTATGACCATATGACAGTACACATGTAACCCCTACCGTCTCCGTCGCCGAATCAGGGTTACGGATTACGAACCAGTCAATACATACTTTATATCTATTCCAAATGCAGTCCAATTCATGACATATATAATAATTCAGCTGGAGTAACTTTTCGCATTGTATTTACACGTGGATTCAATTATCAACTTATCAGCTATACTGCCATAAGATCGAGTTCAAATATTTTACAAATACAAAGAATGGATGAGTGTGATGGGCGGTGCTGATGATCCCCCGAGTCGGTAAGCGTCTCCAAAAATTTTAAAACGATGAACGAAAGCAACAAGTAGTTTATAGTTTAGTAAGTCTACAGCATTTATAATCATTAAAGAATCATTATTCTTTAAGTTAAATTTATTGGAATTACAATCATCAATATGATTACTAATCAACACTATTTATTGAGTCATTTTGTTTAGTTAAAAGGATGTATATTTATCTAATACACATAAGGACAATGTATACATTATTGCATATATAAGTTATTAGTATAATCCTTAACAGCATTACTGATTTCTAGAGTACTTTTGTTCGCACTTCATCGAATCATTATTACAACTATTCACTCATATATCAAAGCCAATTTTTATGTTATCATCCATAAATTGCCGAATGCACATATGCCTATACTCGTGATGTGAGATGTGTACTCATTTTTTTCACCTATGCCGAATGGCATACACATAAATTATTCACCATTGCGATGCAACATTATTTTATAAATCTATCATTGCTTAGACCAATAGTATATATATTGTATCAAGTTATATGCAAATCATGTGACTTGAACTTTATGTATACATCGACTTGCTTAATCATCTGGGTATAATGTAATTTCACTGTTTGGATTCACGATTTAGCTGCTAGGTTTTACCTTGATTCATAACCGGTCTAGCCTTGCATAGACTGATATGTTCCGAAATGTGTAGTCAATGTGTCAT